>NW_021620459.1:1901595-1901789 GCF_004785775.1 Grammomys surdaster | reverse complement strand
CAGTCAGCCCACACAGTCAGCTCACACAGTCAATCTACACAGTCAGCCCACACAGTCAATCTACACAGTCAGCTCACAAAGTCAGCCCACACAGTCAGCACATACAGTCAGCTCACACAGTGAATCTACACAGCTCACAGTCAGCCCCACACAGTCAGCTCACACAGTGAATCTACACAGTCAGCTCACACAGT
>NW_021620459.1:1901280-1901585 GCF_004785775.1 Grammomys surdaster | reverse complement strand
TCTACACAGTCAGCTCACACAGTCAGCCTACACAGTCAGCCCACACACTCAGTTCACACAGTCAGCACACACAGTCAGTTCTCACACAGTCAGCCCACACAGTCAGCCTACACAGTTAGCCCACACAGTCAGCCTACACAGTTAGCCCACACAGTCAGCTCACACAGTCAGCCCACACAGTCAAGCCTACACAGTCAGTCCACACAGTCTATCTACATAGTCAGCTCACACAGTCAGCACACACAGTCATCCCACATGGTCAGCACACACAGTCAGCACACACAGTCAGCACACACAGTCAGCAC
>NW_021620459.1:1765166-1901270 GCF_004785775.1 Grammomys surdaster | reverse complement strand
GTCAGCACACACAGTCAGCACACACAGTCAGCACACACAGTCAGCACACACAGTCAGTTCACACAGTCAGCACACACAGTCAGCCCCACGGTCAGCCCACATGGTCAGCACACACAGTCAGCACACACGGTCAGCACACACAGTCAGTTCACACAGTCAGCCCACACAGTCAGCCCACACAGTCAGTTCACACAGTCAGCACACACAGTCAGTTCCCACTCTCTAAGACTCTGCAGTGCTGCTGGCAATGATCACCACAGCAGGAGATCCAGCAAGTCTCCTGGGATGACAGATATGCCTTTCACCCTGTGACACACTTGAGTGTGACCAACAATGTATTGTCAGCAGTGCTAACAATCTGAAGAACATTCATTTTGTATTTGCCTTTTTTCCAAATCCAGGTGTTTGTGGAGAAAACAAAACACGTCATGCCTTCTGGGATCTGGTCTGATGCTCCCAGCTGGGCGCTGGTGCTTTTTGTTCAAATACAACCACTCCATGACCATGGAAGACACACTTTGTAAGCAAGTCAGACTGCAGAAAGACATGCCTACTGTTAATGCCACACCACATGATCAGGTACCCCCAATCCTGCCCATTACTAACATGTTCGATCATAGTCACCTCCATTTGCTGGCAACATCCTCTTTGGAACAAGTTTCCAATTCTTTAAAATTCTTCCTCCAGTCAACACAATAAGTCTATTGCATGTAGCCTTTGCTACCCTGCCTAAGCCCCAGGAACAGGATGCCCTATCAGCCCCCATTCAGCTTCCTGAATTCACAGATAAAACACACACACACACACACACACACACAAACCACACTGCTCATTTTTCTGTAATTTTTTAATTGGATATTTTACTTATTTCCATTTCAAATGTTATACCCTTTCCTGGTTTCCCCTCTGCAAACCCCCTATCCAATCTCCCCTTACTGTTTCTATGAGGGTGCTCCCCCATCCACTCCCCCACCCACTCCCACCTTACCACCCACCTTAGCATTCCTCTACACTGGGACATCAAGCCTTCACAGGACCAAGGGCCTCCCCTCCCACTGGTTCCAGATAAGGCCCCTTCAGTTCCTTCAGTCCTTCCCCTAACTCCTCCCATTGGGGGTCCCTGTGCTAAGTCCGATGGTTGATTGTGAGCATCCACATCTGTATTGGTCAGGATCTGGCAGAGCCTCTCAGCTCCTATCAGCAAGCACTTCTGGCATTCGAAATAGTGTCTGGGTTTGGTGTCTGCATATGGGATGGATCCCCCTGGGTGGGGCAATCTCAGGATAGCCTTTCCTTCAGTCTCTGCTCCACTCTTTGTCCCTGTATTTCCTTTAGACAGGAGAAATTCTGGGTTAAAATTTTGGAGATAGGTGTATAGTGCCAACCCTCAACCGGGGGGAGCATGCCTAATCTCTGGATATGGTCTCTTCAAGATCTCACATGGTCGCTTGGCTTTTCTCTCTCTGAAGCATGACGAACTCTGTCTCTCCTCTCCTTGCATCTGTCTCTTGCCTCCAGAGACTTGGAAGTCCTACCTATTCCTTCCACCCAGCAATTGGCCCATGGTTTTTTATCAAGGACCAATTGGGGAACAGGACCTTAGCATCAGAACCACCTCTATGTAAATCCTTTCTAGTAGCTGCTCATGGTGCATGTTTTTCCTCATAATAACTTTATGAAGCTAGCTTACACTGCTGCCTTCCAATGGGCTTTGGGTAGAGGCAGGGAGAAACTTCCCTCTCTTCCCTAAGAATGAACCTTGGGGGAATTCCCATTATGAAAAAGGAGGGATGGATTTTCAGTCCTGGATTGGATAGGGCCTCTGGGGGTGCAGGAAGGGCCAAGGGCAGGGCATGAGGAAGCTAGAGGCCTCTTACAAGGAAAGATTCCTCTACAGGGTGCACTTATCCTTACTTTTCCTCCTGCGGATTGTCATCCTCCTGTGATAAGAAACCATTTTTTAAGAGTAGTTTCAAACCACAACTCAAGTGTGTTGTGAAAGATGCTAAACTGCTTCAGAAAAGCAGTTGCAATGTATTGGGAATTTATGAGATTTCAAAAGAGAAAGGTCAGGAAAGATGAGAAGAACTCTCCCAGGGAGATCTCTGCGGTTCCCTGAAGAGTTACCCATCTCCTGAAATAGAAGCTCACTGAAGTGTCTCTTATCATCTTAAAAGCATATTGAGGAACCCACCAAAGGGCATTTCTGAGAAAATGGAAATAACTAACACTTGCTCTCCCAAAGCATAGCTGTGTGGAACAGAACATCGGGATCAAAATGATGGTATTCCTGCAGCAGCATTCTGTGGCATCTAGGACATGCCAGCTATGAGGGTCTTCTCTATTTAGGATTCAGTGAAGACTTCAGTATGAGTGCCTTCTCTTATAGTATTTCTTTTTTTCCCATTTATTATTTATGTATTCACTTTATATCCTGATCACAACCCCCCTACCCGCCTCTTTCTCCCATAGCCACTCCCCTACCCCTCCCCTTCTCTGAGAGAGTGGAGGCATCCCTGGGTACCAAACCACCCTGGCACATCAATTCACTGCAGGACTAGGTGCATCCTCTCCCACTGAGGCCAGACAAAGCAGCCTAGTTAAGTGAATCCACAGGATCCACAGGCAGGCAACGAGTCAGGGACAGTCCCCGTTCCAGTTGTTGGGGGAGCCCTGCATGAAGACCAAGCTGAACATCTGCTACATACGTGTGTGTGTGTGTGTCTGTGTGTGTGTATGTGTGTGTGTGTGGGGCTAAGTTCAGCTCATGTATACTCTTTGGTTGGTGGTTCAGTTTCTGGGAGCCCATAAAGATCCAGGTTAGTTGATTCTGTTGGTCTTCTTGTGGAGTTCTTATGCCCTTATGGTTCGTCAACACTTCCCTCAACTCTTCCACAAGACTCTGAGAACTCCATCTAATGTTTGGTTGTGGGTCTCTACATCTGTTTCAGTTAGCTGCTGGGTGGGGCCTCTCAGAGGATTAATAATATAACAGAGTATTATTGATAGTGTTGGGGATTGGTTCTTACCCATGGGATGGGCCTCAAGTTGGGCCAGTCATTTGTTGGCCATTCCCTCAATCTCTGCTCCATTTTTGCCCCTACACTTCTTGTACGGAGGACAAAGTTTGGGTCAAAGGTTTTATGGGTTGGTTACCATCCACTGGGAGTCCTGCCTGGCTACAGGAGGTGGCCACTTCAGGCTGTGTATAGGAGTCTCAGCTACCATCATAGAATCCCCGGAGCCTCCCCCATCACAGCTCTCTGACATGTCCTAGAGATGTCTCCTGCTCAGTTCTGTTTACTCTTTCTCTCCTCCCCAGCTTTCCCTACTCCTGACCCTCTTACCCATTCCCCTCCCCATTCCCTCTCCCACCCAGTTCCTTCCCTCTATCCACATCTGATGTCTATTTTATCTCCCCTTCTGAATGAAATTTAAGCATCGTCCTTTTGGAGGCTCCCTGTTATTTTGCTTCTTTGGATCTGTGGGTTGTAGCATGGTTATCCTGTACTTTATGGCTAATATCTACTTATGAGTGAGTACATACTATGCATGTCTTTTTGGATCCAGATTACCTTATGCAGAATGATATTTTCTATTTCCATCAATTTGCCTGCAAATTTCATGATGTCCTTGTTTTTAAGAGCTGAGTGGTATTCTATTGTATAAATGAATCACATATTCTTTATCCATTCTCCAGTTGAGAGACATCTGGATTGTTTCCAGTTTCTGGCTATTGCTAATAAAATTACTATGAACACAGTTGAGCAAGTCTCTTTGTGGTATGGTGACTTGTACCTGGTAGTATCTCTTATTCATCCAGTTTTGGGGCATGATCACTGGCTTGGACATTGCAACATAAAGTATTCTTTTATCTGCTCATCTGACACTGTGTCCTGGGTAGAAGCAGTTTGTGATACTGCTGGGACTTGCATCCAGCAAGTCTCATGGTGTGCCACCCACTCCAGGTAGAGTCTCAAAGCTGAGAATCAGTGCAGGTGAAAAGACTCAATACCTTTGCTTGTGTTCTGCTTGAAGAGCTCAGTCTTAGTTAAGATATACTGGGGCACATGACCAGGTGTACTGAGTCCACTTTCTGTGAGCTATCCAGTCCCAGCTACCCCTTCCCCAATTTCCTGAGGTTAGGAGATGAAGTGGAACAAACCCCTGTTTTATGATGAATGCCCACTAAGTTGCTTCACGGAAAGAATGTTTACAAGTCCCATAGAATAGACTTCCAGGAGCTAGCAGAGAAAGGGAAACAGAATGTGAACTTTCTGTGCTCCCCCGATCTTGCCTGCATCTAGAGCTTTGTGAGAAGTGAGCAGCATGGTCCCTAAGGAGACCATCCTATGCCAGGCGTTTCCTCAGCTACAATACCCTACCTGATACAGCTAGGGGAGTTACCGGTGTTACACCAGCACAGTTGACTACATCTTAGTTCACAAAGGCCTGAAACACAAAACCATTCATCCCCTTACCTCCTTCCTACACTGTAGGTAAGTGGCTGAAAGTCATTTCCATCATTCTCAGTTGACAAGTCTCATATTGAGCTGTGGCACTGGAGAGACAGAAGCAGCATCTGACTGCAGAATTCTCACTTTGAGACTAGTAAGCAGAGCCTGCTATTTTTCTATACATTTAAATATCAGCCTTCTCTGGTTTCCCTCCCTCCTCCTCCTGGTCCTCCTTCTCTCTCCCTCCTCCTCGTCCTCTTCCTTCTTTACTCTTTCAGAGACCTTGGAGCTCTAACGCTTTTCCTAAGAAACCTTGATACCGGCAGGAGGTGAGTTTTCAGTCACCACTTCTGTACAGTAGTCATGATGTCTCTCAGGTCAAGGACCATGCTCCCTGGAGTTCTCCTGACCGACTCATTAACTTTCCTCAAAATATTATTCATTTCTCCTTGTTCTGGGTCAGTAGTAGTGAACAGTATGGTTGTCTTCTTTCTTCATTCCTATAGCATGTAGTAGTACATAGTAGTACATACTATGTACAGATAGTAGCATGTAGTTCTCTTCTATAGTAGGGAGAGGGCTGCTGGGCTTAATCCTGTCACTTTGCCCTTACCCCTAACATCCCATAGCATGCATAGCATGCATGGGCACACAAACACATTTCATAGACACACATGCTCATTGTAGACACTATCAGCAATAATATATTTTATTTACAAAAACATTTTATGCAGTGCCAATTTTATACTTTTAATAACATTTTCAAAATAAAAGTTAGAATATAATAAAAGCTTGAAGAAACCTGTGAGTTGGGTAGCCACTGAAAATACCACTGTGTACTTTGTATTTCACAAATTCCAAGCTAAAATTTAGGACTTTAGGGTTGTTAAGACTACAAACACTTCCTTGGTGACCTTAAAGCACAGATCTGAGTTGGTTACAATTGCAAGGGCAGTTTTAAGGTTCCAGATGTTAGATTCAGAAAACTGAGCAACACAGATGTTCCAGCATCACTGCTCACCTTCCTTTCACTGCTGTCATCACAATCTTGGGACACATGTGAGCAGGCCACAGGTGTGAGCAAATAGCTCAATTTACTATCGTGTTATGGGATGCTACACATCATCATACGAGACCAAAAGATAATTCTTCCTTGTTTTTTTTGGTTTTGTTTTGTACATACATCCTAAAATCACATGCATACAGGAAATAAGGATAAATTATAATTAAATCATTCATTAGAAACGTTTCTTCACACCGTGGTGGTAGGTGATTCGCCACTCTGTGATAGTTGGTTTGATGTCAACTTTCTACGAATTACAGTCACCCAAGTAGGGATCCTTGACTGAAGAGCTTTCTTATTGCCTTAACCAATGTAGGAAGACTCACTTTGAATGTGGCATCTTAAGGTGGCAACCTAGATAAGAGAGGACATGGCCAAAGACTGATTATTCTCCTTTTCTCCTTGGCCTTCACTATTGACAGGTCTCCCTTTGCTTTGCTGGTGAATTATTTACCCTATTGTTGCTGCCTATTCCGGCCACCTCAGGCTTCCTTTGTGACATATGGTCAGTGGCTCTCCAGCAGCCTTCTAGGTTTTCCTTACCAGATAGGGACTGCCCACTCATTAAGCCTGGTGAACTGAGCAACTACTGGGTTGTTCTATGAGACAGCCAGGGTGGGACACTCATGCTATTGAGGTATTGAGAATCCTGAGACAACTGTTGTTACTGTTGCAATGTAGGCAGATTTAATCCATTGTGTTAATATAAAAACGTGTTCCTCCAACATGGGGCTGTCATTCACTATCTCTATTACACATTCGTGAACTTCTCCTTTTGATATCTTGTCAAATCAATAACTGATAAAACAAATGTCACCCTCCCCTCCACTTCACCTCAATAAATCAGATTGGAGAAGCCCCTGTTTTACTTTGTCCTAATTTTCCTAGCACTGATAAAATGTCAGAAGCCCAGAGATGCTGGGAAATTTACAAACATGAAATTACCAATACTTTCATATTAATAAGCAGGAGTTCTCACTAAAGTGAGACCTTTGACCTTTGTGTTGATCTGCGGGAGAATGTCAAGAGTTGAACCTTTCCTCTAGATGTAGCGCTAGCATATACCTGACTTTGTACACGAATTAGAGTCACCCCATATTTACTTAAATGGATTAATGAGTCCAGTTTAGTACTTCAAAAAATCTGCAACAAGTTGTGGAAAATTTCTGCAACCATCTGTAAATATAAAAAAAAAAGCATTACTATTCTGCTCTAACTCTTTACAAGAAATATTAAGTTTCTAATACATAAAGTATTTCTAATACATAAAGTATATGCACATGTACATATACAAATGCACACATCCATGAATGCATACAAATGCACACACACATACACATGCATATGTATAAATACATATGCACATGTTAGGTATTTATGTATGTAAACAGTTATGTATTTATGCACTTATATAAATAATACATAAATCTGTAAACATAAGCATGTGTCTCTCTGTCACCGTCCCCATCCCAAGCTACATGGAGGTTGCTTTCTTCACTGGTGAGTTGGGATATTTCTTGAGATAATCTGGGATTTCATCCAGGCATGTGCACTACTTTTCGTGGCCAAGGAACCACTGTTTGTGACTACACCCCCTGGCCTGAATGCATCAAATCTAGTCTGTACCCCTGGCTGCTCCAGCAGTAGCTGTTTGTTAACATTCTAAGAGGTAAATGTCCAGGAAGGAAGTTGCTTTACAGAAGCCAGCGGAACAGTGCTTACATTCTCCTGGTCTGAAATTAACTGCACCACCTATTATCAACAAAAAGCTGTGTAGGGGCCAACCTTACTGTGCACTGTAGGACATGAATAGACAAGGTGTAACTAAGACATTCTGAGTACTAGAATGTTAGGATGTGCCCCTTGTCCCCTCTCTCTTTCTCTCTCTCGTTCTCTCCTGCTTCATTCCTTTCCTTTCCTTCTTTTTTCTATTCCTTGTTTTTTTAGTGTCCTGGGATCAAACTTTGCTCTAGATGTAATTATCTATTTGTTAATAAGTTAGAGGTCACTGTTAGATATTTACGTAGTTATATATATTATATGTTATATACATGTTAAATATTTTAATAGTTGTTTATATATATATAGTTATATATAGCTACATATATTTATATAGTTAGCTTCTTTAGTGACTGCGACACACATCTGACAGAACTACAATAAAGAATGAGAGATTTCTCTGGGCTCACCTTTTCAGAGGTCTTAGTTCATGTCAGCAGCTCTGAGGTCGCTGGTGTAGTAAGGAAGGAATGGAAGAGCGAGCTGCTCACCTTAAGGCCATCAGGAAGCAGAGGGAAACAGAGAGGTGTTCAGACAGTGTGGTGACTCAGGACATGCTCTTAGAGACCTCATTCCTCTTGATAGCCTCCAGACCCTTGAACAATAGCAACACACCAGAGGACTATGCCTTCAAAAACCAAGAATTTGGGTTGGTACTCAGTATCCAGACAACAAAAATATTTTACAAATTTAATTCTGACATGCTTATAAACTGGTAAATTTGGTAAACTATTAAAGTCATGAATAAGGCTTATAACAAAAGACATTCTGTTTTTAGATTAAATGCATTCTCAGAATACAAATAATAGTTATCTATAATAATTTCTCAATTCTTTTTGCAACATTTACTTTTGAGGGGCTAGAGAGATAGTTAAGAGCAGGTGCTGATTTTGCAAAGGACCAGAGTTTGGTTCTAGGTTCTGCATCACTGGCAGGCAGCTCACAATAGCTTCTAACACTAGCCCCAGGGGATCTGGTACCCTCCTGATACCCTCTTCTGCCTACTTCAAGCACCTGCATGCATGTGCACAACACACACACACACACACACACACACACACACACACACACAGACGCATGCACGCAAGCACACACGCACTCACTCATGCATGCATGCACACACACAAATAAATAAATAATTTCAAAACTTACTTTTTCTATAGCAAAATGTTTAGCTTGTTTTAAAATGTGGAAAACAATGTTTTAAAAATGTTGTATAAAAGAAAGACAAAATAACTGATACTTGTGTATCTTACAGAAGGGAAAACATCCTTGGAGTCCACTGAATGCAGTAGCTGGTATGGTCATGGCTTCTCCATGAAGCTGGTTGAAAACAGCAGAAGAGAATTTGTACATACATATATAACCTATATTGTGTCTGCTAGACTACAGCTCCCCATATTCTAGCACCCCTGCCTTGCTTTTTCCACAGAAGCTCGAATGGAAGCCAGCTCTTCCTAGACATTACCTAAAGGCCGCTGCCCTGTGCATGCCTGGCTGCTGAGTGCATATGTTCCTACGGAGTGATTGCTCCAGAGCCCTCATTTCAGTCTCACAGCCTTGCCTGTCCTTCAGCAGCTAAGACACTGACATCACTGGAATGGAAGCGCTTATAATCAAACTGCATATTTGGCACCTCATTAAAATCAGAGAAAGAAAACTAGCTAGGCCCTGGGTCCTTTGCTTCCATCCTGAATGGACCAGGCTCTATCTAGGGGCAGGTTTATCAGCAAGGCCAGAAGGAGCGGAAACCTTACTGTGGTTAATGGAAGTGTAAATTTGATTCCCCAGGGATCCTTTGTGAGATGACAAGCCCCAGGACTCTGTCTAGTGTGCCCTGCTGGCTGTGTGTGCTGCAACTGGGCTCCTGAGACACCACCACAGTCAGCGCTTTCCTAGATGTTTAGATGTCCGGAAGCCTAAGACTCTGCAGAGCCACCAAGGGCTTCTGTTTCTTTTTCTTTTTATGTCTCTGTCCCTTGTCTCCGAAAACAACAATTCGTTCTTCTTAGCAATCTTTTTTTTTTTGCTTTCGAGAATGAGCTGGTAAATTCACCCTCAAGTGGGACAACATAGATTAACTTCGTTCTCATTTCTAGGCTACTGGACACTCTTGACAGATACTCTAAGAACAGCTCAATATTGACTTTTAAGAAATGGGTGCTAATAGTTGAGTTTCTGGCACCATTGGGTTTGTATTTAAAACAAATGTGGACCATTGGTTTAGGGAGCACACAGATAGTCTTCTACATATAAAGATAGGACCTCAAGGCTGTAACTGGACGGTTTCCAATTTTGTGCACTTTTTGTTGTTATGTGGTCTTCTGCAAGATGGGTAAGAATGTTTAGTCTAGAAGCATTGTGGTATACTGTAGGACACTGGGGAAGTGCTAGTCTCTTGTGTGGTGCCTCTGTTGGCCTCAGCTTCTTCAGATCTGAATACTGTTATTATTTGACTAGGCTTAAGTGAAAATGAATTCAGACTGAGTGTGCAAAAACCATCTAGATAGGCTTAAGGACTGCAGGGAAATAGAAAAGTCCGCCTCATTGTCTACTTACAGCCGGATTAGGTAAGCAGTGCCATGTTCCTGTTTCTCAGATGGGGAAACTAAGGCAAAGAGCGCTGGGTAGATAGTTCAGCAGGAGAGTATGTACTCAGCACACATAGCTCTGGATTTTACCAGCAGAATAAAGGCACATGGAGGCTAAGTGAATGGCCTTATGTCTCCTCGTTTAAGGTAAGACTGAGACTTAGGTAAGGCTTCAGCAGCATTCAAAATAGACAGCTATGAAGACTGATTTAAAAGCTTTTGATCTCACAATTTGTTAATAGTCACAGTCATAAGAAACACACTTGCAATTTTGAATTTGGATCCTCCCCACCCCCACACTGGTAACAAAGGGTTCCATTGCTCATGCCTGGGCCACTGGCAATGACCAGAGCTTCCAGTCAGTCCCTGTCAGAAAGAGAAAGGCTTCACTGTAGAGCTGGCTTGTCAGGAAGGGCAAGTCGAACTGGTACATTTTTGATTTTTGGTTTGCACTTACAAGTGGAAAAGTTGGTCGGACTGGCAGCCCCACGACTAGCAGAAGCTTTGTACAAAGGTGAGATCAGAGTCAAAGCTCAGTGAGTAGGTCCTGATTGGATTAACCAAGGAGCACTAGACGGGAGCACCCATGGCTTTAGTTCCTAATGCAATCCCCCTCCATTCTCACCACTTCCAAAGGTTCTCAGAAAAAGCAAGGGGGGTCCAAGCAGCTGCTGTGGACCCGAGAGGTTTGGGTTGGGGATCCCACCTTGGTTCAGGAAAGGCAATCAGGTTGCAATTCTTCATTGTTGTCTGATTTACAACAGTTCTTCCTGATTGCTGGGTGACATCAGTGTCTTGTTAGCAGTTATGACCAGTAGTGAGAACCTTGTTTTCCCATTGAATGGAGGAGGACCTAACAGACACATGCATTTATGCAACAATATCATTTGAAAGTAATACTTACAAGCACTCTTTAAGTTCTCAAACTAATTAAAATACCTCTGGTCACTTCTTCTTTAGTACAAAAGAAGTAACAACCATGTAGCATTTCACAAAACCAGTTAGTGACAGATATTTTAGTCATTGACAGTTGGAGTCATAGTACTGATGCTAGTGAATTTGTCTCACATAAATTTGTAAGTATTTATTGCAAAGTAGTAAATTTTCTCTAGGAAATGTAATTAGACACACAGTCTCATTTGAGCCCTTTCAAGAAAGGCTCTGCACAAAGCACACATGCTATCCTGGGAGACAGCCTGAGTCTCCTGCATCTTTACTCAGTGTGCCTGGGAAAGTGAGACACGGTAATAAAAGTAAGTGCCTGGCCTGTCAGCTAAAATTTATTGTATGCAAGTATCTAACTCAAAACTTTCCTACCCCAGATTCCTGGTAGAGCGCCAAACGTGGGCTTGAAGTATTAGGAAATCAAAAATATGCAGGTCGGTGGGAGCCAATGGGCCCGTATGGGCGTCTTTTCTTCAAAGAAGGTATTTTTCTACAATGTAAAGGATTGTTTCAACAGGATCATGTCGCTATCTGCAGTAATTCCTTTCCATGGCCTCATTATTAAGTTTCTTGAATTCCAGAGCAGATTCAAGGTGACTGAAATTTTGATTAAAAATTCCAAGGACTGAAGTAGAACATTCAGTCCAAATGCCTTTCTTCCTCAGTCTCTCATGACAAAGGTTGGGTCTCCTGTACCCACTCATGTTCTCTCTGCAGAGACATGGGGAAGACAGAGCTCAGGAACTGGACGAGAGGAGGGCTGAGTAGCTATTTACAGTGGAAGGTCACTTCAGGTGACATCTGCTGTTATACTACCTCCCATTTAATCAATGATGGCTCAGAAATAATTAAGTCAACCTCTCTCACTGCAGCAGATGACCTGCTGGGGTCTCCTCAAGTCTGAGTGACGTGAAGATTAATGGATCCATTATCAGGAGCCCACACAACACCACTAGAACATCTGATCAGTTATGTTTATAGCCACAAGTTGCTGTTTTTGAAATGGAAGCAAATGTGTCATTCGTAGGAAGATGGATTTCTCTATGTAAATAGCATTGTGCCTTCCAATCTGGGTGATCACTATCACAAGGTGCTGTTACACAGCACCGGCTTGGCCTGGGCGACAAGAAGAATCAGAAAACACGCCTGTGTTCTTTTCGTTGTGTTTTATACTTGGGTGGAACTCAATGCAAAGAAGAGATGAAATGCAGAGCTATTCTAAGAAATCTGGAAGAACACGGCTGGGGAAGGAATGAAAGAATACTCCTTGATAATGCCCCATAACAATAATATTCAAATGATTGTTATGGATACAATGAAAACAGCTAAAGCTCATGGCTTTGTAAGTGTGTGTGATGTGTGTGTACATGTATGTGACATGGATATACATATGTATATATGGCTAGTGTGCTGAGGAAGGATTTGGGAAAAAGGATAAAAGACACATGAACAAGCTACAACTTCTGCTTGTTACACCCTAGCAGCTCTGTGCTCACCAGTCCTAGGGAAGTAGCCTTGAATTGAAAAAGTCCTTCCAGGCAGGAGGGAGTCAGACACTCAGGAGGCTCAGGAGTAAACATACTTCACGGATGTGGGAAAGCAGAAATTGCAAGAGTCATGAGGACCCTTCCCTAGGATTATACTGCTGGGGGAGGAGACTCTTGTTTGCTTGTTATGTCTGTCTGTCTGTCTGTCTGTCTGTCTGTCTGTCTGTCTGTCTGCCTAATCTTGAGTTCCATTTCTGGGTTAAGTAATGTGTGTGTGTGTGTGTGTGTGTGTGTGTGTGTGTGTGTGTGTGTGTTTGTGTTTTACCACCCAGGACAAGTCTCTGTTTTCTAAGGCAGTGGTTGAGAGGTATCAGAAGGATTAGAACATAGGCAGAACTTTTAGAGATTTTAACATGTAAATTTAGACCATGAAGAGAAAACCAAAGCAGCTTGTAGCTCTGGTTTTGGGCTGGGAAGCAAATTCCCTTACCCTGCCTTCTGTGTTCTGTTCCTTGTGTGATGAAGTGCTGCACAGCTCAGAGGCCGGGTAGAGGCCCAGGGCTCAGGAGTCCAGGCATCCACTCAGCCAGAGCCACCAGGGCACACAGCATCTAGCCAGATGGTGGCATCTGTCAAGCAAACACCATCTTGAGTTGGACAAAGCTATGATAATGCATGGGGTGTTTGAACAATTTTTTTTTTTAAGAATCTGTTTATTCTGGGCAATGCCCTGTGACCATTACCAGATTTGGATTGTCTGCGGCTGTGAAGCACAGGCCATGTGTCACTTTGGACAAGATGTGCTGGCAATCACTCTTCCTCTCTGTTTGTCTTCTCTGGACTTTCCTTCCTTCTGGTAAGTCCATCAAGTGTATAACAGCTCACACAAGCTGGAAAAAGAAAGTGTGTGTGTATGTGTGTGTGTGTGTGTGTGTGTGCGCGTGCGCACACACGCACGCAATGGTGTGTGTGCAATGTTCTGGGTTGTCTCCTTTCTGCCCCTCTTATTGTTCTTTATTTAAAATTAAATGTATACCTGTCCCCCCAGCCCTTCCTCCAACTCCACAGAGCCAAAGCCCCACATTGAGCTCAGTGTTCCAGGAAGCCAGCTTTTTGAAGATTGCAGAAAAGCAGCTGACCCCACACACTCACTGGTTGCAAAAAGAGACTAAAAGCCACAGTTTCAAGAACAGCTTATCTAGGAAACACAGCTAACTTCCCATTCCGTTCTAACAGAATGCCTTCTCCTCCTCAATGCTTAGATATGAAACCCTAGCTTGAATTATATAATCTGCAATGTCTCAAACTCTGGTTATTGTGTTCTTGGGTCCTGTACCCTGATCACAGTGCAACCGGATATAAGACTCCATCTCTGAGATGAAGCCTGGTCTAGCTGTCAAGATCCTCTCAATTATCATCCTTTATTTCTTCCTCTTCATTTAATTCTTACAAAAATAAATAGCAAATGCTCCCTGGTAATGTATGACTTTGGGGTCATCCCACACTGTGTTTTCATGACAATCTAGTTTACTTCCACTATGGTTGGACCAACTTTACAATGATTGGAACTTCCACAGAGACTGCCATGTTCGTCAGAACACTGCAGGGATGGGATAGCTATCAAATTCTCTGACAGAAAAGAGAAAGAAATGCAATGATGGACAGTTTAAGAATCAGTCATCCAATGCTGAGAAAGTCCCTTTGAATGAGATGTCAGAGTAGTGTAGATGTGTTTGTGGGGACTATGATCGTGAAACAACTAGCCTTGTGCTTTTGGAAGAGATACGTTGTTTGGGTAGACAGCATGGGAGCAGCCCAGATCGGGGGCTCTACTGCATCCTCCCTAGAAATGTCTTTTGTTATTTTCCTCTTCTATTTTCTATTGTACATTTAATTTAACACCCACAATATATTGTTTACTGCTTTTTCACTACCCCCCCACCTTCTCAACCTTAACCCCAAGCTGAGTGCTCAGAGCCTAATGTGATTTGATGAATGACAGATCAATTTAGAGCAGGAGGTCTCAACCTTCCTAATGCTGTTGACCCTTTAATACAGTTCCTCATGTTGTGGTAACTCCCAACCATAAAATTATTTTCATTGCTAATTTATAACTGTAATTTTGCTACTGTTATAAATCATAACAGTATCTGCATATTCCAATGGCCTTAGGTGACCTCTGTGAGAGGGTCATTTAAGCCTTCAAGAGGTCTCAGCCTACAGGTTGATGAAAACCATTGATCTATGGGGCTTTTTCCACCTATGGTTTAAGCCCCACAGGACAGTGCTAGATTTTATGCTGGCAGTGGATGGAAGAGGAGAAAGGGCACAAAGGGACACCCAAGTAGGCTATCTCACATCTGTGCCCAGGCTCTATTGCTGATTCAGGATCTAGTCATCCAGGTAGGCCTTTTCTGTTCCACTCTTTCTGACTTTCAGCCACTTGGCCACTTGGCCGAATTCCATTTGGTGATGTTCCTCAACTCACACATGATCAGCAAAATTCAGCATTGAGAATGGCCTCCAGAGGTCTAAATATTTGAATGCTTGGTTCTCAGTTGGTGGAACTACTTGGGAAGGATTAGGAAGTGTGACCTTGTTAGAGGAGATGTGTCATTGGGGGTAGGCTTTGAGGTTTTAAAAGACCATTGCCAGTCTTTCTCTGCCCCCTGCTTGCAGATTGCCATATCTTTGCTGTGCTATCATGGACTCTAACCCACTGAAACTGTAAGCTCCAAATAGAATGTTTTCTTTCCTAAATTGCCTTGGTCATGGTGGTTTTTATCATAGCAGTAGAAAAGTACCTAAGACAGTCACTAACATCATACAGTTTCTACCATCGAATCTGTATTAGGGAGACAAAGACTTTGAGTGTATCTAGGAATCAGAATGTCCTGCACATTGAACAAAGAATTGAACTTGCTCCCCTCAGCCAAGAAAATCTTAATGCTTTAAAACATTTTGCCTTTATGGACTGGCAAGTTCACAATGTCAGAAGAACAATAAAAGTGTACATAGGATAAGATGAAGCCCGAAAAGGTATCTAATATTTATGTTTCTAATTGCAAAAGGTCAAATGTTCTGTTCTTTCATATAAAGATAATCACCTGCATTTAGAAGCAGCAAACATTCTTTCTAAACATTTAGCTATGTGACTAGCAGCAAGCAGACCCTGAGCAGCTCCTCTTCAGTAGATGCTGTGTGCATGGTCTCAGTTTAGACCATGAAGTTGTACTTACAGTCAGATTCAAGGTCATCTACCTGCAGCTTGAGGCACTGGTCACATGATTTCAATGAGCCTTACTGCTTTTGTTTAGCTTACCTGGCTGGTGTGTGAAACCATGTAAAGCATTTAAAGGTATGTGACATCTACTTCTAGCTTAGCATATATCCATACCTATTGTTTGAATCACAATGGTAGGTAACATTTTGTGATTGTCCTGTATGCCCATTGTTATTTTGAGTTTGGCTGTGTAAGTGTATAATATATTATTGATAATTCCAAATATGTTTGCTAACAATTAGTAATAATGGTATATACCTTCTTTATTTGTGAAGCTTATATACTTAATTGTGAGGAGTGATTTATTAATTGCTCTTTTTTGTTTGTACATGGACACACACACACACACACACACACACACACACACACGTTGAGAATCCAGAACAGTTATCAGGCTCTATGGTTGATCTCTTAGGTGAAATGTGAGCTGGCCACAGACTCTGAGTTTCAACGATGGAATGTATTTAATACTCTGAAATCCCAAACTAGCCTGTTTGTTTCTTGCTACTTGAAGGGAGCTCTCCACCTCTCAACCAGAGCCAAGAGTGAAGCAAAGAACAGCTCCAGTGGAGGTCACTCTGTGCCATGGAGAGCTGGGGTGACTTACCCAGGCCACCCACGGCCAGAAAAGCACACGGGGAAGGAATGTAATTTAAGAACCTGGGATAAGCCAAGTAGCATTAAAACACTCTGCCTAAGGGAACTACTGAGTCCTATGCTTATTCCTAGTACTTTTCTCAACCTGAAACGCTGCTGCCAAAGCTAGACTGGGATGAGGGTGGTGGTTCCTTGGAGCCTGCTCAGAGATAAAGTTACCTGGAGAACACATGGCCCCTCCACTGCAGCAGGCTGTCTGAAGCCAGTGGCCACCAACATTGTATGGGAGGAGGTGATGGGTCTGTGATGAGCGGGGAGGACACAGATGTCAACCACCTACGTGGCAGGGGGAAGCATTACATAGCTTGCTGTGGCTATTGGACACAGTGACAATTTTCCACAAAAGAGTAATGGGAATGTGTTCTGAAGAAAGGTGGTTGCTATGTGCCCTGAGCTCAGGCCAGTCATCTGAAACCTAGGTGTTCACTGCATATAGCCATATTCCTTTGATGTATATTAATTTAAGATATACAACATGAGGTGTTGGTATAAAAGCAAAAGCACCCTTTAGTTCTTTAGCTTATTACTGATTGGCAGTGGGTTTTTTTTTTATATTTAGTTTTTGTAGCTCTTTGTGTACTCAGGCTATTAAGTCCCTATCTGACACACAGCTTCCAAAGACTGTCACTCTGTAGGCTGTGTGTTTGCACTGTTGATCCTTTTCTTTGCTATGCAGAAACTTTTTAAAGTGTGCACCCATTTTATTGTTCTCCTGTTCACAGTAGCCAAAAAAAAAAAAACAAAAACATGGAATCAGCCTGTTTGCTCATCAATAAATGAATGGATAAAGAATTGTGGTTCATGTATAGAATGGAATTCTATTCCTCTGAAAAGAAAAATCAAATTATGAAATGTGTTAAAAAAAATGGAAGGATTCAGAAATGAACATTTTAAGCAAGGTAACCCAGATTTAGAAATGCGAATGCTACATGTTCTTACTCATATGGGTCTTAGCTTCTAATTTATACACATTTCTCACATGTATACTGTGTGTATATGTGTGTGTGTGTGTGTGTGTGTGTGTGTGTGTGTGTGTAAGGAAGCTAGAAAGAGAATTATGGGGGGATTTAGAGGGAAAGGGAGGGTCATAGGACATATGGGCCATGAAAAGGGGAAGGGGACTTCTAGGCTTGGAAGAGTACGGGGGCTTGGGGAATGAGGAGAAAAAAGGGAGGTTGATAGTAAAAACAAGTTATGAAAATGCACTTTGTAGTGAAAGCTATTGCTTTGTAACACTAATCGAAACAACAACAACAACAACAACAACAACAGAAGAAGAAGAATAATCAGGGAAAAATACTTCATCATTCCTTCCCTAAGTGGAATCTGAAACATCCAACATGTTGAAATGGACGAGAAATGAGTGGTCCCTAGGATGTGAGGAAGCAGGGTTGGTAGATCACAGGGCAGGGGCTGGCCTTTGTGTTGGATGAGTAAGTTCAGAGAGCTAACATTCACCTGGACAGCTGCAGTAAACGGATTGCATGCTGAAATGTTGGCAATTTTAAGAATTTATTTAACTTAAGGAATTTTTAGAATAAATTTTGCTAATGTTTTCTTAGCATATTTTTACATTTCTGCCTGGCTTTTTTCTGTATCACTATTATTTTGAAGACAGGCTCATGTATCATCAGGAAGTGACTTAGGATACCCAGCCAGCACTGACACACACGGTGAGAACCTGCTCTGAATATCTGAGAGAGGTTCAGTCCACAGCCTGTGTTTCACTCCAGACTGAGCAGGAAAAGAGGGCAGACTGCTTGTGTACTTCAGCAAGAGGCCTCTGGTGTTTCAGGAATGGTTATTTTTTTTTTATGTTAAAACCCACAACTCCTGTGATTGTTTGGTCATTCATTACAGGAATCAAAGCAAAGCAAACCCGAGATTCTGCTGTATTGTGAAGTTTGGCCCCTTCTTTTGGAAAAATCTTAATGATCAAGAAAGCATGTGTTTTTACTCAGATATGTTTTATGACACAGCCGTAAAATCTTGTCTCAAATAGACCTACCGCAGGCCCGCATTGTTCCACAGACAGTAATGGGGCTTTGCTTCTAAAGCGCCTTTTTGTTCAGTCAAAACTATTGATGAAAACTGGAACACTTCACACGGGAATTATTTACAGCCCCTTTGTTACCAAACTGCCACGGAGCAGAAAATACTGTGTGCTCGCCTGAGTGTTGGCCTTAAGCTGGGAGAGATTCTAGCATGAGGTGTGACTCAGTTCAAAGGCAGCCCGTCTGGGTCACCATCAGCAACTGAGTTTAAAAGGTTTTTACTTGGCACAGATGAAATTCCAGAAGGAAGAAAGTGTGACACATTGGCTGTCCTTGAACAGAGATTATTTTCCAAAGTACTTAGAGGGGACAAAAGAAAAAAATGTTTTCATAGAGACCCTCTGCTGCAGAGGAATATGAAGGATAAGGTGACAAATACCTACGCAGTGATCAAGGGAGCGTTTTCATCTAACAGTGGGTTAATCTGTGGTTAAGACACAGACATTTTGAAACACAGAGCCAGCCTTTCACTGTGGTCCCACTTCCCTATCCATTTAGCAAGACTGATTTTTCTTAAGGAATTTTCAAAACCTTTCTCCCAGGGAGAAGGGAGACTGAATCAACACAGGTGGTCCCGAGCTGCCGACGTTAAGTTTTTAACATCCAATTTATGTGAGATACGGTCTTGGCTTTCGTCTTTTCAAAAACGTATTTCGATTATACAAGTATAGGAAGTAAAATGTAATAAGTTGTAGTGGATGCAGAATATACAGAGATCAAGTCTGGGTAGTTAACATCTCCGTCTCCTAAACGATTCTTTAAACAGTTTGATTTACCTGTAATCATTGAATACATTAGGTTTGTGCAGCAGTGTATTCCAATTTGTGCATGAAACACTTGCTGACCAACCAGGGTGACGGCTTCATTTCTTCACCTTTGCTTGCTGTATGGAGACTGAACTCCCTTCTAGTTACTCATAAACTAGATAATTCATGATGGCTACAACCTCTCCACTGTTATCTAGTCGCTCACTGCCCCACGTCCCCACCCTTATTAAACACTCTTGTAGATTAATTCTCTTTGTCCTTTAAAATACTGACTTATGAGAAAGAATATTTTGTTTTATATTTAGTACTTGTCTCTCAATTAGCACAAGGCCCTGCAGTTCCATCTTACTTTTCTGTAAATGATGAACTACTCTTTGTGTGAGTGTGTGTGTGTGTGTGTGTGTGTGTACGCACACGCGCATGTGTACCATGGTCTACTGGACTTGTTCATTAACTAATGGTCATCTACGTAGATTCTGTATCTTTGGTGTTGAGAATAGTATCTGGAAAGCACTGGTGCTTAGGTGTCTCCCTGATAGCTCAGTAGCATTCCCTGTGATTTCCCTCGGAAGGGCTGTAGCAGCTTTCCACAGAGCTGTATTTTTGCTAACTGCATTTCTGTGCACTGTGGCTGTGCTCACCGGCATTCCCACCAGCAGCTTGAGAGAAATCCTTTGGTTCCACATACTTGCACTGCTTCTCTTTTGCAATATTTATGTAGGATCCTGCTACATACACGACCCTGATCTTGAAATCATGACCCTCCTGCCTGAATCTCCGCACGCAGGGAATCTAAGCATATGCAGCCGTGCCCGACATTTCTTCTTTTACAGATTGTCCACTCTAACTGGAGAGAGATGATATTTCATTGTGATGTTGATTTTGCATCTTTCTGATGGCTAATGAAGATGAGCAGTTTTCTTTTTTTTTTTAATTTGAATTTCTCTGACTACTGTCTGTTCTACTGTCAGTCTTAAAGGGTCTGTTGTTACCAGATCTGTTTCTCAAAGACTTTGCTGAAGCACAGTATCATTTTACTCTCTCCCTTGTCACACATGACAGATAAATGTGAAAACAGAATTCTGTGCATATGCTCATGACTTGAGACACAGAGCGAATACCTGCCACATGCCACTCGCAGTGATGCTGGAGGATGCTTATATTTGTTCACCAGATGGCAACCATACAGTCTCATTAGATGCTATTGTATACTTGAAAGAAAGGGGGCTGGTAGCGAAGTGGCACAGTAGTTAAGAGGACCTACTGCTCTTCTTAAAAATCCTTCCTTCCTTCCTTCCTTCCTCCTTTCTTTCTTTCTTTCTTTCTTTCTTTCTTTCTTTCTTTCTTTTTTTCTTTCTTTCTTTCTTCCATATTTTTGAGGATCATAATAATGTAATCACACAATTTCCTCCTCTTCTCTTTCCCCCTTTCAAACTTCACATATACCCCTCTTTGCTCTCTTTGGAATTCATTACCTCTTTTATTTCAAATTCATGGCCTCTTTTTTACTAATTTTTGTTACATATATATATATATATATATATATATATATATACATACATACACACACAGATATATTCATAAATACATAAATGGTCTGTATAATGCTGCTTGTATGTATTATGCCTCCAGGACTGACCATTTGCCAGTGAACAGCCGATTGGTGTGCTCTTCTCTGGGAACAACTATTTTTCCTTCTCTCAGCATTCTTTAGTTGCCTGCAGTCCTCTGTGTAGGATTGAGGCCTCTAGGGCTTTCCCCACTCATGTTAGCCTGTCTAGTGTTGTTGTCCTTGTTCAGCTCAGTACATAGGACTCTTGTAGAGGACCCACATTTGGTTTCCAGCACCTAAAGTGAATGGCTCACAACTTTCTGTCTCCTCAGCTCTGTGAGCTATGATACTCTCTTCTGGATCCTGAGGATACCTGCACTCATATGTGCCCACACATGCGCATGCGTGTGAGCGTGTGCACGCGCATACACACACACAGACACAGACACCTGGATACATGGGCACAAACACATACACGGTTACAGAGTTAAAAATAATGAAACTTTAAAAAAACAAAAGTAAAGACTAGGTTTCAGACATTTTGGAATCCCTTACCAATCACAGGCCAGCAGCAGTGGTTAGTGTCTAATGTTGAAATATCCAGTAGAATAAAGGAAAGCAAACATAAATGGCTGTTTCTCCTTCAATAAAAGCTCTTATACAGATGCAAGTCAATCAGAGTGTTCGAGTTCATCCTTGAGCTGTATCTATCACACACTGAGTGGACCCCTAAACCAATGTCAGCAATTGTATTACAGAGAAACAATTTATAGGGTGAGCTGACTGTTCTTTGTAAACTTGACACAACTAGAGTCACCTGGGAAGTGAGAACCTCAGCAGAGGAATTGCCTTCATCCGATGGTGTAATGGTTGTCAACTTGACTATATCTAGAATGACCTACAATCTAGAATTGGAGGGCTTATCTGTGACCCAGATCTTGAGGCTGGAAGACACAAGTTTCTGACCTGGATCTTGGCATGGAGATCTTGAGGCATAGTGGCTATGAAAAGTTTAGGCCCAGGCAAGGTAGTAGTATATGCCTTTAATCCCAGGAGACCAAGGCAAGGAGATCTCTGAGTTCAAAGTCATCCTGGAACAAAATAAGTCCCGGGTCCAGGCATGATGGTACACACCTTTAATCTGGGCCACACCTTCTGCTGGAGACCTACATAAGGACATTGATAAAGATTACAGATCTTACAAAAACAATTGGCCATACAATCTTATTCTTTACATTGAGGTTGCTATATAATAAAAGTTTATCTATCTAAGTTACTGTAGCTGTATTATAGGTCACTGTAGCTGACCTATCCTTCTTTGAACCTTTGAGGCCAGAAACTACAGTTTTTGACACTTAGCACCTCATCCTAAAAAAACAATCAAAGATTAAGCCTTTGTTTTATCTCAACAAAAACTGCTGGGCTCTAACTTATGCCTACTAGTTTGAGGCCACTTAAAAAGGTTATAATAGAGTTTATCATTAAGTGTAAAATGTTCCCTAGAAAGGCTATCTAAAGAAAAAAGTAGAAAGAAAACTTCTATTTTATTTGAGGAAAGGAAAATAGTTCTATTTTATATGCTACTCTAAGTGGAAAAAGACAAAGAATTCTGTTTTATTTCTCCATTATATTTGCCTCTTATCTTTTTGTTTTCAATATTTATATATTTTTTAAAATATATGATCACACGTTACAAAGTTCATTACAAATGTATACCAAAAATTAAACTATAAATTGAAATAAAAGTTTATAATAAGAAATGTTTATATACATATTTATTCAAAGTAATTATATGGCTAAACATCCATCACCTGTCTGGCTCCACAGGTTCACTAAAGGTTTAAAACTATAACTAAGTTATCAGTAAATATTTGTGTAGATAAGCCTAGACAATATTTTATTTTCAGTCCTAACACCTATAGTAAATTGTTGGTTCCCTTTTAATGATCTTTTACAAATTGTTTTATGACCTCTTAAAATGTGCTCTGAGTGGAGAAATGTCTGGTTATTATCTAAGAACAATTAATTGATGATATGTGAGAGACTGACAGAGTTCTCATTACAGTTTTGAATATCAAAAAAGGCCTAGTAACAGTCTCATTATAAAAGAGCTTAAAATCATAGATATCATTTTAAAATATTTTTTATAAGATCATCATTAAGACTTAAAAAGTCATCTATTTTTTTATATAACATCACCACAAGACAGTACATATTTGTGGATCTATGTTTAATAATAATAGTTTGAGACAATAATTTGATATTTCTAGAGAAAATATAAGTCAAATTACAAAAATTTGTTTTTAGTGTTCTCAATTTTTCATAATGCTGTTAATACTTGAGGATTTATACCTAAGCAATTATGATAAGTAGACATTACTCATTTTTTATTTTAAAAAATTAAAGTATATATATGTGATTTGACACCTTTTCAGGTTTTCTAGTTACAATTACTTTAACAAGAGAAACAATTAAAAATGCAATTAGTTATTGCTTATATTATTTTTCTATGCTTGGTGTTCCATACCAGATTAAGATAGGTAAAACTGGCTATTACAGTCAAAAATTTGAGATGTTTTGTTGACAGTTTAATATTACCCATATTCCTGGGATTCCTTATAATCCTCAAGGACAAGATATTATAAAACAGATATTATAAAATTTTAAAATAATATCTTTATAATTCTCTGAGTATGAGAAGAGCAGCTACTGGTGCTTCTTCCCTGGTTTTACAAAAACTCTGAAAAATTGGCTTGTAAAACAAAAGAAGGGGAGCTACACACCCAGAAGGAGTCCCCCTAAAATATTCTCCATCATGCCTTTTCTGTTCTTGATTTTCTAAATCTGGATGCCATGGCAAATCTACTGCTGACTGTCTCTGGCACGCTGAGACCAATAAAAACGATGCCACAGTTATGTGGAAGGACTCTCTTATCTTCAAATGGAGTGGCCCAGACCTAGTTCTTATGTGGGCCTGGGGATTGATGTACCTGTTTTAGGGAGGGCACAGCTGGGTGGCTGCCAGAAGGTGGATGCCCCTACAAGGCCAGGCCCAGTTGTAAATGGGATGGATGGCAGCTGACATCCATGGAGGGGAGATCTCCCTGAGAGTTCCCTTCTTTTTCCTTTCCAGGTAAAAATTAGTCACCCATGGTGTTTGCTGTTGGAGGTTCTAATCCTGATGCTGACCTCCAGACTTACACTACTCAGACCTTCGATGGGCCATTGACAAGGACATCAACAGCTAGAGACAGACATCATTAACCTGGAGAAATCCCTCATTTTGCTGTCTGAAATGGTCCTCTAAAAATACAAAGGACTTTATTGGACTTGATTTACTCTTTTACAACAGAAAAGACTGTGTGCAGCTCTTAAAGAAGACTGTTGCTTTTACATAGACAAGACAGGGCAGTTAAAGAGAACATAAGAGAGAAAGATGAGAGCTAGTACAAAAATTGGTTTTCAATACCTTCATGATTGTCAACCCTACTTCCTTTCATTTTGAGACCATTAGTTGGGTTAATTTTGCTTATTTCTTTTGGTTTCTGGACATTAAATAGGCTCACCAATTTTGTGAAATAATATAGATAATTTGACAGCAAAATCTATTCAGATACATTATCATAAGTTAACTATGGAAGACCACTAGACTCAAGACAAGATTATTACTCCATCCAGGGTGTTCCCAAAACCTATCTCCACCCAACCTAAAAGAGGGGACTTCTGCCCCTGGACCAAGGAGAGAGGGGCCACCCAGAACCCCCTCTGACTGGTGATCTGAATTCTTGCTTAGGCTATGAGGCAAAGCACTACAAGAGAATATAAAACAAAAATTTAAAATATCTTTCTGGGTTCCTTGAGGGACAAGCCTGACTGCATAGGGGTTGATGTCCAAAGTATTCCCTCTCCAGGAAAAAGACATCAGGACGGGTATGGTCCCCATGCCTGTCTGGACAACGACAAGAAGACTGGTACCATTACAAGGTCCCCCTTAATTACTATAGGTCAGGCCTCTATCCCTGGCTTGGCAAGATTAGAATTGCCATGGTCCCTCTATACTGAGAGAAGGGAGGAGATGTTGGGAGCAACCTTGCTTATACATTAAAGGCCTAAGTCAGCCATAGGCCTAAGTCAGTCATGGGCCTAAGTCAACCATAGGTGTAAGTCAGCCAAACATGCCTACTGACACAAAGTCTTGGTCTCTGTGGGAAAGCACTAATCCTAGTACAGATAGCTATAGATCTTGTAGACAGGTAGCCCTGGTGGGAAAGTACCAGCTCAGACAAGAATAAATGAACAATAGATCTTATGGACAGGTAGCTTTGGTGGGAAAGTACTAACTTATATAAGAACAAATGAATAATAGATCTTATGGACAGGTACATAGTGACCTGCTCTGCCCTGCTTCTTCTGTGAACTTTTCACCCAGCCAGTATCTTATTCTGAAAGACATTTGTACTGCCCCTAAGAACACTTGCGCTCCCCAAGAACAAAGAAGACCCTGCGCCATCCCCCTCCCCACATCCTGCCGCTCCGTGTATATAACCCTAGTGTGAAAAAATTAAAATTACGATTTGATCAGACTCTAGACAAGCCATCGTTCTTTGTATAACCCTGTCCCCCATTCTCTCTTTTAGGTGATCTCCCGTTCCCTGATCATCGCCCTGCTGGATGGGACACCTCATTGAACATGGCATAGAGATAGAGTCTGTGAGCCCTAATCATTGTGATTAGGATCTTAGTACTGCCAGCAAATGTCTGGCATGCCATTTACACACACACACACACACACACACACACACACACACACACCCACACCCACAGAGAGAGAGAGAGAGAGGGAGAGAGAGAGAGAGAGAGAGAGAGAGAGAGAGAGAGAGAGAGGTGATACCCTGACATTAGCTGATGTATTCCCATTATATGAGAGTCCATGAATATTTTTCATGTCCTTCAAACATGTACTGTCTAGTTTTATGTCTACTTGAGACAACTAAAGTCATTTGAAAAGAGGGAACCTCAGTTGAGAAAATGACCCCACCAGACTGGCCTGTGGGCAAGCCTATTATGCATTTTCTTGATTGGTGATTGATATGGAAGGGCTCAGCTTACTGTGACTGGTATCAACCCTGAGCTTGTGGTCCTGGCTGGCATAAGAAAGCAGCCTGAGCAAGCCATGGAGAGAGAGAGCCAGTGAACAACACTTCTCCATGGGCTTCGTATCAGATCCTGCTCCAGGTTCCTGCCCTGAGATCTTGCCCTGGCTTCCTTCAGTGATAGACTTATCTCAAATAAACCTTAACTTCACAAGCTGGCTATGGTATTTATCCCAGAAATAGAAACACTAAAACAATATACCTTATTTGTCCTTCCCTGAGAGGGACTTATTTTTTTCTACTGATCACCCAGACTTGCTGACTCTTTCTACAGTAGATTCTGAGGCCGTCTTTCATATTTGATTTTTTGTTGCAACTAGACTTCTAGAATGAATTGCTACTACTCATACCATCTGGACCATAGGCTGTGGGCCATAGAGTCTGCTTTGATTCCTTAGAGAAATCTGTTGGATCATGATTCTTCAGTGGCTTCCTATAGTCTCTTATGATAAATCTAATTCCTTTCCTTGCTTTTAATCCTTCAGCATAGGAGCCCCTGTAGATAGCTGTGTGTTTTCTCTTGACTATTTTTCAGATCACACGTGGTTAGGTCCCCATCTCTTGCAATCAGGAACCCTGAATACTTTAAAGATTTGTCTTAATTAGCATAAATTAATGACACAGCCTAGAATCACCTAAAATGAGTCTCAGTTCAGAGTGATTGTCTTAATCAGGTTGATCTGTTTGTTAATTGATGCAACTGTGCCCAGCCCACTGTGGGCAGCACCATCCCTAGGCAGCTGATCCTAGGTTGTACTAGAAAGTATGAACCAGATGTTGAGACAGAAGGTAAGTCAGAGGGCAAGCCAGCAAAGAACATTCTTCCATGGTTTCTGCTCAAGTTCTTGCTCTGACTTCCTTTTACATGACCTGGAAGTGGAAGCCTGATGAATCCTCCACTTCCTTCAGTTGCTTTGGTCAGAGTGTTGTTATAACAGCAGCAGAAGGGGAAGTAGAACAGAGTGTCTTTCCCCTCAACCCCCTCCATCAGGGTCTTGCTGTATCTGTGATTCACATCCTTTACTTGTACCCTAGAAGGAGGCCGTGCTTCCTTGCTTTAAATGGTATCCTGCCATTACCCTCTTACTGTTCATGTGCCTGATGTGGCCAAATGCCAGCCCCACAATATTCACTGGGTGAGCCCAGGATACTCGCTAGCTTTACTGCTAATGAGACAATCACCACCTGTTTAGGACAGTCAGGGCTACTTCAAAGGACTCTACCAGGCTGCTGCACAAGATTCTGTTCAGAAAGTACTCTACCCTTAGGTCTTCAGGTTTTGTGGTCTCTATATTGAAAAGTTTTAGTTTTCTTTTTAAAAACTTATGTCATGTAAGTAAATGAATCCTAGTGGGTCAGTATAGGGTGAAAGGTTATCCCTGCTCACCCAGGAGTCCCCTTGCTGTTTCTTTCATTTCTCTGGGACTAGTTTTCACTTGCCTACTCCTTATGATGGTCACATCTGCCTCCCTTCTCCTGGTTTACTTGTGACATTGCTGATGCAGCCATCCTTACTTGTAGCCATCAGTACCCCTAAAGTGGGGACCAGGGTTCCTGCACATACTGGAATAGAGAATAGAAGCTATACCACCATCATATTCAGTCACAGCATCTTGTGATTGCAGGCCAGTGGGAGATGGTGTGTGTGTGGGGAGAAGCATGGGCCTGGTGACTTGTGAGAGGAACACTGGGCAGATGAAAGGCCATATATATGTGACAGTTATTACCATGGGGTTCTAATATCAACTGTGATTGCTGAATTCCTTCTGTGTTCATTGATTGCAGTTCTATAGTGAAGACCTATTGGTTGTTTCCTATGAGTTGACTTTCCACTTATTTCTTTAAGTCAGGGAGCCAGGCTCATGGGTTTTCTGTTATTCTCCTGACTGGAGTGTAATATGGTTACTACAGAGTGAGCCATTCTTCAGGCTGGCTTCTGTCCCTCCCAGATAGCCCCTCCAGACAGTACCTTTTCACTTTCTGCCTACATTCTGCACTCAAGCACTTCTTTAAAAAGCCTTGCCACATTTACATTCCAAGGTCCCTTTGGAAGCCACTGCTACTGTGAAACTTGTTGCTAGTAGCTACTGGTGATTAACAGTTCTCTGTGTGCTGTGTGACCAAAGATCTTATGTCTTGGATGATTCAAAACACTGGTAGAATCCGTCACAGTGTTCAGTTACTGCCATGTTGCTAAGTAGAGAGCATGCTAAGAGAAAGCTTGCCTCTGTGAAGGTAGGAACCAGCTCTGAGATGGCAGCCCTTCAAGCTTCAAAGTCAGACTGTCATCTCATTTCTTTAGAACCTGAAGCAAATATCTGGTTAAAGTGTTGGCCAGCTAATAGGTAGCTTCAGCTGCTAGAGTAAAATAGTTTTATGGAGGCAGAGTGTTGGTCTTCTGTCATGAAAATCTACAGTCTCTGTGAAAACATGCTCTCTCTTCTTCCTGGATAAGACGCCTTGAAGAGTGAGTCCAAGTTTAATTCATAAACCAATTGGAAGGGCGTATGTTAGTGTCACAGAGATGAGTTTCTGTCCACAGGGCACATTCACCCTTCGCCACCATTTTTGAAAACCCCCAAATTTCAACAGTCTGACTACATCCTATTAAAATTAGTAAGTTCATGCCAAAAGGAATGTTCCTTGGACTATCCTAAGCGTTATTACCCACTTTCCTTTGATTGGGTGACATGACAGTTTATAATAGAATAGCAGGCCATGGTTACATGGAAAAAAACATAAAATTTAACATTTATGTATTTCCAACTCCTGGTCATATGTCAAAGGGATTTAAAATGAATTAAGTGAGAAATTTATAGCTTTGTATAATCACATTTACAGCAATAATATTAAAGCTTTCAAAAAGATGAACAATGGAAAACTATGATGTCAAGCTCTTCAGGTACATAACTGGCATGGGGGAGCCACTGGGAGCCATGTGTACGTGACTGTAATCAATGTGGCAAAAGGGGATAAACTCAGCTTCTCAGTGCCCTAGGATGGACAGAGCTCTCTACCATGTAATGAGCCAAAACTGCAAGGTCAGGCCTGAGTTACATTTCTGAGCTGAATATTTGCTTTTGATAAGTTCCAGAGTTTCTACCCTGTCTCTCCATGATGTTTAAACTGACAGCTAGAATGGAAACATTAGGTAACGGACAGTTACTCAGAGTAGGATCTGTTTCTGCTTCATGATGGCAATTTTGAGGGTCATGAATGAATTTATGAAAGGCTAGGCATAGTGAGAACCTTGCTTGTAAGGAACATGATAGGAGAGAGAACCTGGGGGGAGGTGTAGATTAACTATACATCATAGGCAGGTGATAGAATCATGTAGATATACAGCTGTACATTTATAGATACTTTGTTCATAAAATTGAAAGCAGGATGAATATATGTGTGACTATGTGTACATAGGTTGATATGTGAGTATTTATGTTTTATATTTTATATATTGTTATGAATTAGCTTTCATAGATAATCATGCAATTATGTATATCATTTATATGCAAAATGGTAACACACAATACAATAATATAGTTATTTCACCTATAAAATATGCATAGAACTATTATATATGTATGCAAATGCCCATATGTGCAAGCCAGTTCTCATAGTCCTGCTTCATTATGGCATTCATTGTCATGAGTGTACCTATAGAAGCATAGTTCTGTATAAAGACTATTTTTATCTAAAAATACCAACAATATGTTTCTGTTTCCCACAAAATGGAATAAGAAATATCTCTGGTCATTGAAGAACTCTTACTAGGTAGTTCAGGCCCTCCTAAGACAAGATTGCTAAAGTTCTCACCCATGTGCAGATCTGTCCCTACAAGGAATGAAGTAGCAGCCATGCCTACACAAGGGTTGACATGGATGAGCAGTCAGACAGTTGATGGTGAGGCCTAGGGGAGAGAGGATATTTTAGCAACTGAAATGAAAGAGCCACTTCTGGCTTAGGAAACTCTTGTGGCGTCATTTCTCTGTGAGAAAGGAAGGAGAGCACAGAGAAATGCCAAGGCCCTGAGGCCCACCATTAAGGATGGGTGATAAAGATGCTATTGGAATGGAAATGAGCCCGGAAGAAAGTGTAGATTGGATGAGATAAGAGTAGATGGACTAGCATCTCCTATCAAGAGGAATGGTCAAGGGACTTAACCTACATTTGAGAGATTTTTTTTTTGAGATGATTTCATCACATTGGCCTTGGACTTACTGTTTTCCACATTGGTTTCAAACTCATGGCCCCTTTGCCTCAGCCTCCCTGCCCAACCCAACAGCTGGTAGGACAGATTCAGAGAATTTACTAATAGTAAAATGAGCCACTGAATGGCACAGCAATGTAAATCCTCACTTGTCATCATCAGGGTCACCTATGGAGCTCAATTCGCCCATCATCAGCAGTAATAGAACCTTAAGTTAGAAAATAGAGGGTCTTGAATAGTAGTTGTAGTTTATAGCTATAATCCCACCATTCTGGAAGTGGAGACAGGAAGATTAAGAGTTGCTGTACAGCCAACACTACACTGTGAGAGCCTGTCTCAGAAATAAACATAGTACCAGGCATTTTAACAAACCTAGAGATATTGAAGACACCCATAGGGTATGAAGTCAATCTTAGCTAAATTTTAAGGCTTGAGATGACTCCAATTAATAAGTACATTGTGACAATAACATTTTAAATGAAATATTTTTTTCCCTTTAGGTTCACAGGTAAGCCTCAAGGTAAGTGCCTCATACTTCCTTCACATTCATGGCTTTGGATACCTAACTCCTTAGATTTAAGAAGAGTTGTCAAGTTTATTATAGTTAATATGAAAACCATCAGCTTCAAAATGACATCACAGATGTCAGGGCCTGTCAAGTGTATGTGTGTGTGTTGGGGGCAGGGTGTTGTGTGGAGAGACACTTTGGAAGGAATCTGTATGCCACAGGTGTCCAGCAATGATGGAGAGTTGAGGAGAGAGGAAGACTATGGAAGAAAGCTGTGCTGTGTGATTGGCTCAATCTCAGGAACTACCAGGAGACACCTTTTTCAAACCACAGGTCACCTAGTACATCGTGCAAGGACAGCTCAGCAACACAAAGACAGTGAGTCACTTATACAAGGACACTTGCCTGACATCCCATCTCACAAATAAACATGATGAAAAAGTCTGCAGTAGCTCTAAATAGTTCATTTCCTAAATGCCACTATGTACCCACCCATCAATCAGAGCTCAATGCCAACTCTCAAGTAAGTGCTAAGTGTCAGTGAGCACTGTTACAAACATCATCTGTAGCATTTCTTACTAAAATAGAACCACTACAGCCTTCTAGCCTTCCCTCTGTGCCCCAGAAAGGCCAGAGGTTGTCCTGGCCAGAGCAAGTATGTCCTTCATTTCAACCCTACTTTGCCTTATCCAATAAAATCAAAACAACTGTTCAAATGAAGATTTCTCTCTACATTTTTGTTTGCTGACTTTGGCAGTGGGTAAAGTTGGGAGATGAACTAACAGAGAAACTTACATCATAAGCTGTAGCCAAAGGCTTGGAGCTTCTTGCTATGGTAGTTCACATAGAGGCTGTAGGCTATAAGGAGCATCAAGGCAACCAAAAAATTAAGAATGGCATTCAAAATATGGTTAAGTTAGTTAGGATTGTAACAACATAATTAAAATTGTTATTAGAATTGAAGGTCAGAAATGTGAAAACAGAGTTTGATTTGAGCAAGTGCCATTTCTGAGACTTCAGGCTATCTTTATTCATGATGTTCAGTGGAAGTAAGTTTTGTTTACTTAGAAAATCTGAGGATGGTAGAGGAGGCTTCCACCTATTGGCTATTATAGCAGTTGTTTCATGTGTACCTACAAATAAGGCCCAGTAGGTTGTTTATGGCTGGGTAGGGAATGTCAACACAGTCAACTAGAGGACAGAGACTATGCGGCTAGCTGAGAAGGTACTTTAGAGGCTTTGGACCTATCAACCCTACCTTTGTGTGCTTGACTAAGTAGTTGTTTACTCTAAGACTCAGTTTCTATAAAAAAAAAGATACGCTACCTAAGTCATTTATTGGATAAAATGAAATGGAAGTGACCAAAGCAAAATAGCTTGTTTATTAGACCTTATGAAGCACATGAAGAACTGTAATAGAAAATTCAGTAATAGAAAATGCCTGTGTGTGTGTGTGTGTGTGTGTGTGTGTGTGAGAGAGAGAGAGAGAGAGAGAGAGAGAGAGAGAGAGAGAGAGAAAACATGGAAGACCTATATAATTAGTCAGTGTTCTATTACTGAGAAGATACACCATGGCTGTGGCAACTCTTATAAGAGAAAGCATGCAATTAGGGCTTGCTTATTGTTTCAGACGTTTAGTCCAGTGTTATCACGGTGGAGAGCATGGTGGCACACAGGCAGACGTGTTGTGGAGGAGTAGTGAGAATTCTACATCCAGATCTGTAGGCAGAAAAAAGAAAGAGACTCTAGGTTTGGCATCGGTTTTAGTAACCTCAGTGACACATTTTCCCCAGGGAAGCCACACCTCCAAATCCTTGCCATAGTACCATTCCCTGGTGACCAAGCATTCAAATCTATGAACCTACAAGGACCACTCTCATCAAAGCACCATGACCTGCAAAGTATTTATTGTAATAACATCTGCATAAGTATCAGCATTTTTAGCTGATGATAATGACATCAGTGATAAATGGAGTGGCACTAAGTCATAAACATAGTAATATGAAGGAGAAAAAGAAAATACTGAGGAGGAAAGCTGAAGTAGGGTGAGGAAGGGAGGAAAGATAATTAGCACTATGAATTGTTGAGAAGGCCATATAGAAACCCATTTTATATGTACACACACACACACACACACACACACAAATATTCATATAAAAGACTTAATTGGAGTTACCCTACACAGACAGTATTCCTCTCTCAGAAGCCATACAGTGCCAAACAGAAAGCACAGTCCCAAGTGTGGGCTACTGTGGTGGTCAGTTTTTGTCAACTCAATACAAACTAGAGTCACTTGGAAACAGCCAACCTCAATTGAAGAATTGCCTTTGTCTGATTAGCCTATGGGCATGGCTGTAGAATAGGAGGACCCAGCCCATTGTGAGTGGTGCCACCCTAGGCAATTAACTAATGCAGGAACTCACAATTGATCAAAGTGAAGAAATAAGTGTTAGTGGAGTGCTCAGACACAAACTGGAGATCCATATTGCCCTCTACTCAAGGCTCAGGGCCATTAAAAAAGAGTGGGCATACAGATTGTAAGAGCCAGAGTTCAGGGATGGCCATGATGAAACAGTGCTTTCTCGATCTTACAGCAAATATGACTGCTTGTAAATGCTTCTCGGCATTTGCTTTAGTTACATTTCCATTGCTCTGACAAAAAGCATGACTAAGACAAGCTATAAAAGAAAATATTCTATTAGGCTTATGGTTTCAGAGGGTTAGAGTCCATATGGTAGAGTAAAGACTTGGTGGCAAGCAGTTGAGAATTCACATCTTGATCCAAAAGTAAAGCAGGAGGGTGGAAGGGAGGGAGGGAGGGAGGGGGGCGGGAAGGAGAGAGAGAGAGAGAGAGAGAGAGAGAGAGAGAGAGAGAGAGAGAGATGAAGGGAGGGAGGAAGGGAGAGAGGGAGAGGGAGAGAGGGAGGGAGAGAGGGAGAGAGGGAGAGAGGGAGAGGGACAGGGAGAGGGAGGGAGGGAGGGAGAGAGGGAGAGGGAGAGGGAGAGGGAGAGGGAGAGAGAGACAGAGACAGAGACAGAGAGACAGAGAGATTTTAGTTAGGACTGGCATAAATCTTTTGAAACATCAAAACCTATCCCCAGTGACCAACCTCCTCCCACAAGGCCACACCTCCTAATCCTTCCCAAACTGTTTCACCAACTGGGGCTCAATCATTCAAACACATGGGGGAACAGTCTCACTCAATTCACCAACAGTGTTCTAGCTAGAAAGGGAAGGAGTTCCCCTAACTGAGGAGCCACGAACAATTGATGGTTTCCAGGGAGAGTCTGTTCTTTAAGGCCATGGATATTGGTAGGCTGATCATGTTTAAGTGGATGGCCCCATATCCACGAGTACATGGGCAGTGCAACTTGGAGTCTATGGATCATTAAAAAGAAAAAAAACATGAAGTTGGGGGCATAGTTATAGGATGGGATAGGGAAGACTTTGGTATGAAAGTAAACAAAATATATTGTATAAAATTCTCAAAAAATTATTAAAATATTAAGAAAATCAAAAGAAGCTACTCAAAGGAGAGTTTAAAGATATTTCTAATAAGTCACCTTTGGGTAAGAAATTATTGAAGGGACCAGTGTTTGACACAAGACACACCAAGTCCAAGTCCTCAGACTGAAAGAGCTTTATTTGTCCTAGAGAGACAAAGGGCAGGGAATGTGGGACAGAGACAGGAGATGGAGGATGAGGAAGAAGGGAAAAGGAACAAAGGAGAGGAGGAAGGTGTACTTTTCCTGGAGGGAGAAAGGTTTGTCTAAGGATAGAGAATAAACAGACATGGCCCATGGAAGGTAAAGGGGAAACCCCGTGTTAGGAAGAGGTGTTTAATTTTAATTGGACATGTTAATTAGGTGAGTCAAAAGGAGGATTTTGATATCTGGACCTTGGGAGTCAGCCTCAGGAGGAGGAAGTGGCTAAATAAGGAAATAGAGGCTGGTGGCCAGCTTTAGAATGAGATCTAACAGTTTTTGCGAGGCAGAGGGAACGGAGCCATATTTGGCATGCTCGGCCTTATATGAATTCCTTCCATTATCAAACCACATATAAGAAGAAAGCATGTGCACATTTTGAAAGAATTTTCAGCAAACAAGTCAAAGGAAAATAGCTAGCATGTCTCATGCAGTATCTATTGGGAACCGTATAGCGTTATCAATTAAAAGATGAGGCTATCCATGCAAACCATTGGGCCACTAGGAAGAAGATTCGAGAGATATGACACAGGATCTAGTGAGGTGCTTAGGGATTGATAGTCCTTGCCACCAAGTCTGGTGATCTGAATTCCATCTTGTGAGACAAAGTAGGAGAGATCTGACTCCTGCAAGTTGTCTTCTGACCTTTCATGTACACTGTGGCATATGAATATGTGTGCTCATGAACATACATACGTAAATTACTCAGTAATCTAATGGAAAGTTTTCCAGCCCTGATGACCATTTTTAAACCTTCCTCTGATCCAGTCAAATACCCTACTCAGAGCTAAGAAGCCATGAAGATCAAGTCGATTGTGAATTTACTTTTGATCAGCCTTATCTGTATTTGACAAATGGACTTCTACGAAAATGTTTTGACCAAGTTGAAACCCATGTTTAATAAATGTGCCTATTGATTCATTGTTTTATTTTATAATCTGAAACCACTTGGAAAATTCCTTGTATGAAATAAATGACGGTAAGTCGAGACAAGAATATGCATGTATCCAAACTGAGCCAGAAAGCCAAGAGACGTGTTTGATATTTATCCTGCTTGCACTGGGTGAGCGCTAAGGGTAGGTGGACAGACAAAAGAGGCTGTAGGAATTTTTGTGAAGCAACATCTGCCTCTAATCACATAAACGACAAAATGACGGGGACATTTGGTGATGGGATTGTTTCTCTGCCAATGTTTTACTTAGGATGTCCTTCCAGGATCCCCACTCAGAAATAAAAGCAACACAAAGCCTCTCCCATCTATGAGAAGCAGTGCTAGGCACACAGTTATGTGAAGAACGCACTGAAGTATCTGCCTGAAATCTGGGACCATGATCAAGTCATTCAGAGCCCCTAACACTGTTGCTTGCTCTTCTCCTCCAAACTCTTCAACCCCCAGACATTCTTCGCATTACTTGTGCATCAGACGTCCTGGTATTGAATGAAAATCAAGATGGTAATTTATGGACTGAGGAAGCCTTTGCCAGTGGACACGGCTCCTTCTTGTATTTATGCATTGTGTCCTGGAGCTTTAGGCCACGCCTCCACTTACTTATCTCCTCGTCTCCTTCACTTTGTCCTTCAGGCAGTTTAAAGGATTTTACAGTAAATCCTAAAAGTAGCATTCATAAAAGATTTAACTAAAAAATAGTTAAAAATGGAATTTAATATTGGAAATAGTTCTTTCTTCCCTAACTCTATGATTTGATAAATGTATATTACACACCCTCAGTTCAGATACCTGAGCAATATGGCACGTGCTGGGCTAATTTCCCTCTTCTTCTTTTCATCATAATGACAGTATTGGACAAAGAGGAATATTTTTGGAAGTTGAAAACTAATATCCTGTTGTAACATGGCAAATGGTGATAGAAAGAGATTAAAAAAATATTTGACTCCGGACACAAAATCAATAGCTAGTATTGAGAGCAGCCTGAATTTTTCTGATTTTGCACAGAGTCTTAGTCATTCAATTAAAACAAAAATCACAGTTTAAAGTTAACATATACTTTTAGCTTGCTATCTGTGACTCAGTATATGAGCTTGAAGTACTCAGTACACGGTTTGTACCTAAAGAACTCAGATGGTTTCTACACTCCCCCTTATTATTCTTAAAAAAAAAAGTATGGGCATTAAAGTTCTGAAATATAAACTATGAAATTACCCTGATTATTATCTGTTCTTACAGAGAACATGCTTCTTTGTGGCTGCGTTTCTCAACATGTATGCCTGAAAGTGCTGTGGGCTGGTTGCTTACGTGTGCTTGGGTCCACTAACCAGCACATCAGGAAACATCTGTTCCCCTCCATGACCACCACCCAGCAAGTCCCAATCCTCACGTTTGAGTGTATTTTGATCGTGTATAATGAGATCAAAAGAAATGTTGGAATGCTTCAGTGATAAGACAGATTCCTTCTGCTCCAACACATTTTAAAATTGCACAGTGTGTAGTGGAATGTCTTAATCTGTATATACGAATTGAAGAGTATGTATTTATACAAGCGATAAAAACATACCCAAATAATATAGTTAAACACATCTCTATATTTACTTAAAAGACTGTGGTACTTAAAAGACAGCTTTATTTTCATTAGAAAAATGGCATTTGAATATAAATGCAAGCCTCTTTAGCTATAAAAAAAGAGAAAGGAACAGGGAGTAAGGAAGGAATTTCAGGTGCATTTACTGTGTAAAGGAGAGAGCATCTTTGAGTAGATTCCTGATGGAAGGAAAGGCAGCACTACATATATCAAGGTACTGTGGTGTAGATCTTAACTGTTTCCAGTTTAAAAAAGAAAAGATGAGTACACACACACACACACACACACACACACACACACACATACATGACAACTGGCAGGTATTTAAGGGTAGAAGCAGCTTGAGAAAGCAGTGAGTAACTTCAGAGTTCAAAGTCATGGGAAGATCGGATGCCTAATTGTAGCCAGTCACAGAGAAATGCTTAAGTTCTGTGGAAATGTTAATTTTTCTTTTCTGCTGGGGGATCTTCCCCCTCCTGTTTGTGTGTGTGTGTGTGTGTGTGCTTGCACATGTGTGACAACATCATGGCTCCAGGGATGGATCTGACTTGTAGCAAGGGAATGGAGAAAGTCAGACACATGGACACACAGACACACAGGAAAGCTGGAATTGGGCGGACTAAGATCTCTGGTAGAGAAACTTCAGCATGGAAGGCCAGCTCTGACAGTGAGTTTAGTGATCCAAGGAGGAGATATGGGGTCGGCGACTAATGTAAAGCAGGCGCCCACTCATACACACTTGGTGGATGAAGCAAGGCTCCAACAACTTTATTTTCTTTCCCCACAGCTTATGTCCCCTAGTAAAATCTTTGAAGTAATAAATTATTACAATGCTGATAGATTCTATTTTTCTTTAAGTAAATGATTGCAACAAGTATAAGTAAAAAATACTCTTACAGGATTAAATGTTTTACATATTACAGGTTAAAAATCAATTTCTTTCCAAGAACCCATGTACACTCATGTCGAAGCAACTTGTTACAGATTAGCAAAGAGTATGCAAGTGAGGTTGTCATCTCAGCCAGTTCTTTTATTGGCAGGCTGTATTTTTGTGGTTATAAAGAAAGAATCATTTTATTATTTATCTAAAAAGTAATCTTACAAAGAATCTTAATCACAAATCTAAATTTTCATACATAAAAACAATCAGTTTTTTCTACTTTAAGTCCTCAGGGTGCATACTTACTCATTAAAAATATTTTATTAGGAAGCTAAGGGCATAAATGGATATGAGAAATTAACCATTGCCTTTGGTCACCAACCCATCTTTAGCAAGAAAAGCATGTCAACTAGTAACTGGGCTGCCTTTCTTATCCTCTGACTTCAGGGAGTCCCTTGATAAACTATCAAAAGTGTGCTTTCTAAACTTCAAATTGTTCCCCCAAATTTTCTAATTGAAGCCATTAACAAGAACATCTTAACCTAACTTTACAAACAGTCTACATCAGTAAATTCCTTCTAAAGTTGGTGGATGAGTCATTAATCTGTTCTAGCTGCAATGTTTGGAAAAAGTCAATCACTATTATTGTAAGTCCCAGTGGCACTGCCCAGTGAGGGGCTGGAAAACCCCTTAGAGTTTCCATACAACTCACAGATTACAGGGGATGTGGTGACCAGGAGGGCAATAAGCAGAGCTATACTCAACAACAACTTGAGACTCTCAGGAAACAAAATGCAGTCCTCTGGGCTCAGCCACTCATCATGACTATGCTAACCAATGAGCTGTTCTCCATGAGTCCCACAGCAGCTTGTTGTTCCTCTCATATGGCCCCTGACCCATCAGTAACTCAGAACAGGGTTATTGCATACAGCTGGAAAAGGAGGCAGGTTATTATATACAGGTAAACAAGGTGGCAGGGTTTATGGTATACATGTGGATTTAGAAAGCAGATTTAGTTACTAAGTAGGAGTAGTTTCTGTAGGGAGCAGTTTCCAAGCTGTAAACATCAAGAGGGAAGAAAACGATGCTGGACATTTTCTGCTTACACTATCAACATCTACACATGGCCACACAAAAGCATTTCATATCACTTCAACCTTTTCCTACAAATGTAAAGATCTACTGAGTGAAAGAACATCTTTATCATTCAACAACAACAACAAAAGAGAAAGATGTAGACACTATTTTTCACATAGCTGTGTGGAAGTCTTCCTGTATTAAGCATCCCTTGTTTCTTGTTTGTCACACACATCTGAAAGTAATTTTCAGTGTCTTGTGACTTGACCTTTCCTTCTCAGGGCTGGGCTGAAGTTGACACACTGCTGTGGGTACACAACTTAAAAAAAGAATGGAAAAGGTCCAGGCTGGAACTCTCCTCTCCTGCCTTAGTTTCCAGTATGGCTCTGCATGGGCCTGTTTCTTTCCATCTTTGTTAAACATGTCTTGATATTTTGTTCTTAGTGATTTTTTTCTTTTCTTTTTTTTTTAAATTGCTGCCCGGAGTATTATTTGTCTTCATTACTAAGATATTTTTCTTTGGTATCTCTTACATTTTCAACTTCAGGTAAGTGCCTTGACTGCTTAGCATAAACTGTAGCCCATTCCTCAGAAGACAAATGTCTTCCTAAGAAAACCTAGCCACACCTCAGTTAACTCAATAACTGGGAAAATAGTTTGCTCAGATGATAGATTTCATTTTAACTGTGCATTCATCTGCTGAAATGGTAAAATTGCCTGCAAGAAAAGTGGATTTATGGTTACTGCCCTCCCAATGGCTAAAGGGATTTTTATCCGTGGAACACTCGTTCATTTGAGCAAAGTTTTATGGGTTGATCGCTTAGCCTTGTACTTTCAAAAATATTTTCCTAACCACAAAATTTTAATCTAGCAACCAGATGTTAACCATGGTGTCACTCCTTTTAAATATGTTACATTAAAAAAAGATGCAAATACTTTCCGGTGTCAGTGCCCACTTCTAAAGTACTAGGAAACTGTCCCTCTCATTGTCATGACATAAAAACAAAAGCTGGAAAAACTGAAAACCAGTGGTTTTCTTAGATGTCTAAGAGCATTGAGTTATCAGGGAAGATTGTCACTCACCACCTGAACTGTCAATTCTAACAGACAGCTGTCACCTTCTTACCTATGCTGAGCTCACTGGAGATGCCAAGGATCTCCTAGACTGAACTGTAATTTGAAGGACTTCAGGATGCTAAGTTTATAGAAGGTCAATAGAGGGTGAAGAAGCTCTGCCTCATCGAGTTTAACTGAAAGGATGCCAGCAGGTTCTCATGATAGGATCCAAGAAAAATCACCTTGTGTCCTTGGCACCAGGAAAAGTGAACGAACACGTTTGAAACATACTCAGGGTGTTTTCCATGACCAAGACTCAATCTCTAGTGAAGAGTTCATCAGAACCCATCTCACAGAGAAGGAAGAGCAAATGCCCAGTTTCAACCTGTGCTGACCTTGATGTTTCTCCTAAAAGGAAAGGGGGAAAATAGCAAGAAATATTTATAATAACCATAGCTCAGGGACACAAAGAGTTTGAGATTGTAAAACTGTAAAAATGTAGACTACTCCTCATCAGCCCTCCTAAATACTGAATGAAACCGACGCAAACAGACAGAAGCTGAAGATGATACCAGAGGGAGCTCTATTTCTGAAGGAGTCCCCAGGAACATTCCAAGACAAGTGGGGAGAGAAAAACACAGATGTCAAAAGATAGACTAGCTTCTGATGCCAGACATGGAAAACAGGAAGACTGGCCTTACCGCCTCAATATAAAATATTCACTGTCGTCCAGTCAGCCTGGTTATTTCAGTTCTTACTCAATACATGAGTCTGAGTCCACCTTTCAATGAAAGCTACAAGACATCCTGAGCAGGCAAACAACCAAAAACAAACAAACAAACAAACAAACAGACAAAAAAACAGTTGGAATGACAAAACAGAACAAATCCCAGGACTGAAAATAAAAAGACACAGTAATTCATCTACTATTGGTATTAATGTAAAATGTCAACAAAGGATAGAAAAGAGAGAGATAAAGAGATGATGGGGGTGGGAAGGAGGAGAGAGGAATTTTGGAAATCTATAGCCACCATGAGAGAAATGAAGAATCTTCATCCTTGGCTGGACACAGCTGAGTAAGAGTCAATAGTTCTCATACTAGTAATATTCTAACTAAAATATAACTAGGGAAAAGAGTAAAAATACAGAGATTAAGGTTCAGAAACCATGGGAAGATTTTATTTTTTTATTTTTAACTTTTCTAAACAAGTACAATTTATTTATTTCTTTCTATTGGAAAACCATTTTGCATACAATATATTCTGATGAATATAATATACACACATTTAGAATACGTAGAGGAGACCATGAAGAGGTGCAGAACAAATACTCAAAGCAACAATGGCTGAGAACTTTTCAAAATGAAGGGCATAGCGAACAGTAAATCCGAGATAATATGAGAATACCAAGTGATATAAATACATACACACATACATACACACATACATACACATATACACACATACATATACACATATGAACATGCATTATTTATCCTTTTGAATCTGTTATCCATGTAATATAATTTTCAGATCTATCAATTTTCTGCATATTTCATAATTTCATTTTTCTTCATAGCTAGATATAACTCCACTATGTATAGGTAGTACATTTTCCTTACCTATGTATCTGCTGATGGACTGCTGATACCACTTCCTTGCTATTGGGACTAGGGAAGCAGCAGTCAGCAGTGATAAGCCAGTGTCTTGATGGTAGGATGGAGAAGTCCTTTGATGTATCACTATTTTTGATTAGTCAATATTTCATGAAGGAAAAATAAAAAAGCAGTGATACACAGCTGACCTGAGCAGCATTATGATCAGCCTGACAGTGTAGATTTTTGTAGCCGCCTTCATCCAACAACCACACAGCACAGAAGCTTCTCAAGATGATACAGGAAGGATGATCAGACAGAAACCATAAGCATGCCTCAATCTCTAGAAACAACAGGGTCCCTGTGCTGGCTAGTTTTATGACAACTTAACAAATGCTAGAGTTATCTACAAGGAGAGGACTTCAATTGAGAAATCGCATCTAAAGGATTAGGTTGTAAGTCATTTCCTTAATTAGCAATGAATGTGGAGGGCCTAGCCCATTGTGTGTGTGTGTGTTGTGTGTGTGGGGGGGGGCATCCCTGGGCTGGTGCTCCTGGATTCTCTGAGAAAGCAGCAGAGCAAGCCATGGGATGCAAGCTATAAGCAGCACTCATCCGTAGCCTCTTTACCAGCTCCTGCCTCCGGATTCCTGCACAGCTGTTCTCTGGCCAACACAGGCTTAAACTACAAATCGATAGCAAATAATAGTTGAAAATATCTCAATACTTAGATATTAAACACAATACTTCTAAAGATCGTATTAATAGATTTCAAGAGAAATTGGAAGTTGACTATATTTACTGAAAATTACAATACAGCTTACCTCCATGTATGTGTGAGATGCAGTGAAAGATTTTCCTGGTGAGAAAAGTTTAGTTTTAGATGCATTAGAGAAAAAGGCTCAGGAGATGGCTATGTTAATTAATCTTATGAATATTTCATAATGTATATGTATAAGTATTAAACTGTATATCTCTTTAAATAATTTTTATGAGATAGATTCCCTGAAGTGATAGTTACAAAGTTTATAGAATTCACATTTTCATGAAAGAAATGTTATAAGACTGTAAGAAACCCAAAGTCAGGCAAAAGAGTGAGAGACAGGCCCACTCTTATGAGTTTCACATGAAGACCCACACTACACAATTATTACACAGGGTCTAGGCCATGCATGCACCCTGGTTGGCAGTTCAGTCTCTGTGAGCCTCTATGGGCCCAGGTTAGTTGATTCTGTAGGGTGTGTGTGTGTGTGTGTGTGTGTGTGTGTGTGTGTGTGTGTGTGGTGTTCTTGACCACTCTTGCTCCATAATCCTTCCTCTCCTCTTCCACAGGATTCCCCAAGGTTCACCTAATATTTGGCTGTGGGTGTCTACATCTGTTTATTCCTTTGTAGGCAGAAAATTGGAGCCCTGAGGATGGAGTTTATGGCTGTTGAGAGTGCTTTAAGGGGAGTTGGTGAGCATAGGGTATAGAGTTGTAAACTGTATATCTTAAAATGTATGCTTTTTTTTTAAAGGGGACACTTAAGGTTTATTTTTACTACTTCTCATTAATTAATTCACTTTACATCCAATCACAGCCCCTTCCCTTCTCTCCTCCCAGTCCCACCCTCGCACCTCCCCTCCCTCATTACTTTCTCTCCTCCTTAGAGAAGGAGAAGCCCCACAGGGGTACCAACCTGCTCTGGAGCATCAAGTCCCAGCAGGACTAAGCACATCCTCTCCCACTGAGTGCAGACAAGGCAGCATAGCTAGGAGAAAGGGATCCAAAGGTAGGCACTAGAGTCAAAGACAGCCCCTGCTCCAGTTGTTAGAGGACCCACTTGAAGACCAAGTTGAGAATCTGCTACAAATGTGTAGGAGGCCTAGGTCCAGCCTCTGAGTGCACTTTGGTTGGTGGTTCAGTCTTTGTGAGCCACCATGGGCCCAGGTTAGTTGACTCTAGGGCTTTTTTTGGTGTCCTTGATTTCTCTGGCTCCCTTAATGCCCCCCCTCCACTCTTTCACAAGACTCCTGAGTTCTGCCTAATCTTTGGCTGTGGCTCTCTGCATCTGTTTCCATCAGCTGATGGATGAAACCTCTCAGGAGACAGTTATTCTAGGCTACTGTCTGCAAGCATAGCAGAATATCACTGACAGTGTCTGGGGTTGATTCTTTCCCATAGGATGGGTCTCAAGTTGAGCCAGTAATTGTTTGGACATTCCCTCAATTTCTGGTCCACTTTTTATCCTTGCATATCTTGTAGGCAGGACATATTTTGAGTTGAAGGTTTTGTGGGTGAGTTAGTGTCCCCCGACCCTCCCCTGGAAGTCCTACCTGGCTATAGGAAGTAGCTACTGCAGTTTCCATATCTCTGGCTGCTAGGAGTCTCAGCTAGAATCACCCCCATGGACTCCTGGGGGCCTCTCCTATCCCAGATCTCCAGGTTGTTTCAGAGATGCACCCTCACGGATTTCTGTTCTCTCCCAGCCTTCTTCCCCACATCTGGCTTTCCCTATACCATATCCCCACCTCCAATTTCCCTCCCCAGCCCCTCTCCCATCCAGGTCCCCACCTCCATCCACCTCTAATGCCTATTTTATTTCCCCTTCTGAGTGAGATTCAAGCATCCTCCCTTGGATCCTCCTTGTTTCTTAACTTTGTATCTCTGGATTGTAGCATGGTTATCCTGTACTTTGTAGCTAATATTCACTTATAAGTGAGGACATCTCATGTGTGTCTTTTCAGGTCTGGGTTATCTCACTCAGGATGATATTTCTAGTTCCATTCATTTGCCTGCAAATTCCATGATTCTCAACAGAGTAATTTCTAAAGCCTGAAAAGCACTTTAAGAAATGTTCCACACCCTTAGTCATCAGGTAAATGAAAATCAAAATGACCTCGAGATTCCATCCTATAGCTCTCAAAATGTCTAAAATCAAAAACTTAAATGATGGCACATGCCAGAGAGGATGTGGAACAATGGAAATACTCCTTCATTGCTAGTGAGAGTACAAACTTGTGAAACCACTTTGGAAATCAATTTGGTAGTTTCTCAGAAAATTAGGAATTGCTGTACCTCAAGACGAAGCTATGCTATTCCTGTGCATATGCCTAAAAGATATCCTACCATTCCACAAGGACAATTGCTTGACTATATTCATAACAGTTTTATTCATAATAGCTAGAAACTGGAAATGACCCAAATGTCCTGCAACTAAAGAATAGATAAACATGGGACATTTACACAATGGAATACTACTCAGCTATGAAAAACAAGGACATCATGAAAAATGTATGTTCTTTAACTTGTCAAATAAACAACAATAAAATTTATAAAAATAAACAATAATATAAAAAAAGAAAAAAGATCTAAAAATCAATAGCCTATACCTTAAAGTGTTAGCTAAAAGAAATTTTAGGGAAGTAAAGAAAACAGAATATTTTATGTCCTGTAAAACTGTAACATAGATATCATACAAGATAAAACAGAAAACTTTACCGTAGGTCTAAAAATTTTTTTTCAAAGAACATGGGGAAAAATACCTTCTTGTAACTAATATGCATTATTAGTGAGGGTGCAGAGTTCAGGGTTTGGGGGATCAGGCTTGGAGCTCACACACAAACTCCAGCTGCTTTCCTACATCCCAGCAAAGGACTGCTAAAACTTGTAGCTGAAAAGCAGAGTGTGTTTAGCTATAATTCTAACAAAATTCATTTAAAACCCATAGATGAAAAGATATAAAAGTCTAATAAAGTGAAAGAGATCTAAAGAGATGGTAAGAAATTCCTTGTTAAAAGACGGGAAGACAGGCTGTGAGGAGGACACCTGCCCTCCTCACTTTGACCTATGCATGAAACAATGCCCAATCCTTCCTTACATGCACCTGTTTCTCTTCTTTCAACATAGATAGTACCTTGGTATGTAGCTCACGGTGGCCCAGTACTACCCAGGGGCTCTGGTGGTCCATGAAGTGTGCCAATCCACCTTCCCCAGACTGAGTGCTGAGTCAGTCATGCCGGGCTTATATTCAACAGTTCTAATCTACTAGAGACTGTTTTGTAGGAATTAACCAATGTAAACTTTATATAGAAAGACAGACTTGAAGTAGCCAACATAATAATGAAGAGGAACGAAGCTGGATGCTACACTTCTTGAAGCTACTGTAACCATGACTGGTGAGAGAACAGAGCAATCCCCACATAGTTGACTGGGCTTGACAGAGGAGCAAAGTCATGCACTGGAGGAAGGATGCTTTATCTCAGGAAATGATGAAGGATCAACCGCACATGCACTTACTGTTGGTGGCCACATTCCCCTGGATGGCTCCACATCCATGCACACACGGAGAGCACTAACTGGATATGGACAAGCTATAGAAGTGACAATACTTCAGGAGCAATGAGCTCATTTGAATCCCAAAGTTTGGCTTTGGATCCAAATCTCTGATGAAGGAATCTGAGATCTAGAATAGTGGCATGGACCCTCTGGTATTGTCAAAATGAAAAAAAAAAACAACCAAAACAACAAAACAAAACGAAACTTCCCAGGAACAAGAAGAAAAGAAACTCTGCATTTCTGGGAACATTTCAAAAGAACCCAGGACCCCTCATCAAGAGCCTCTCATGGCTGGGCCGGGAGGATGAAGCACCAAAATTAAACAACATAACATAGGATTATAACTCAAGCTGTAAATATCCAGTGTCTACATTCATATAGGCAAAGATCTGAACACATAAGTAAAGCAGGTGGGGAGAAGAACCCTTGGCTTTGCAGAAGAAATTTAAGTAACTTATGGGAATGCTCTCTGCTCTTATGGTAGAGAGCTATAACTCTCTATCCTTGAGGGTGGCATGTGCAAAGTGACTTCCATGTGAAGGGGATACCAGCAACTTCCAGGGAAGAACTGAATAGACCTTGCCTAAGCCAGGGCACTAGCCTCAATGTCGATAGCAGTACTGAGTTGATGTAATAGTACATCCCCTTAAAATGGCCAACCTCTATGCTCTTCTACCCTAAGACCTTGCCAAGAGTCTACAAACGAGACAACTCCCAAGTGAGGCCAAATGGAGGAAGATTCTGACCAAGACTCCTCCAAAGCATGGAAAGCCATGCCCACACCCAAGGCCACATAAGGAGAAGAGTTGAGCGAGAGAATGTGGTTTTCTGAGCGGTCACACGGAATGAAACAGACATTAATAAGAACCAGGGGATGTGACCAACAGTGTACTTGAGTTAATTAGGAGACACTAACTTCATTACCCACGGCCACAGCTAGACCACATCAGGCTGGGTTATGAATAAGTGGAGCTAGGGAGAGTTCATGGGATGCACCCGTGAATTTCTATTTTGACCAAATCTAAACTGTTTTAGAAATTAAGCTTTAAAAAATGCTAAAAGCCAAGATTTGTTAAAAGTATGATTTTAGCTGAAAAAAAAGGGGAAAGAACATCAACACTTTATCATAATGAGGCAGTTAGACATAAGGTTTAAGTAAAATCTTCAAAAACCACTGGCAGAAATCCAAAACATGAGCTGTTGTAGGTGAAATTAGGGAGGGATGGTTGAGATGACGTGATGCATTTTATTTGTGTCTTAAACTGTGACAATAAAACAAAACAAACACAACAAAAGCAGCAACAACAGACTTCAGAGATGTGTGTCCACAGGTAAAATGTAGAGTAGCATGAAGTTGCTGACATTCTTTTTCTTCCCAGTCACTTAGACTTCCATCCATCGTGAACACCATGAAGGGCATTATGAAGTGTCAATCAATCACTTACCTCCCTGGATTTCCCTTTTTGTCATTCTCAAAACAGGACTTTGCATTAGAGATGGTGGCTGAAGTCATTTCTGGCCCTATCTACTATTCTTTGAGGTATAGATATCAACCTTTCTAAGCTTTGTTTTGTATGTTCAAGCTTTTCAAAAATTAAACTTTGGTGATTATACTTTGACATTCTTAAAACACTTCCCAAATATCAAATATTGAATTTCTGTGAGCTTTGGAGCAGACAGCGCTAAAGCACAGTTTCCATGTGTATATAGACGTTACCATTGCTCAATCAACCAAATGATCAATGAAAATGTGTTCTCTTACCTCCAGACTTCATTTCAATTTCCTTTGCAGCAGAATAGTTTTCCATTGAAATAATGAAATCTGCAGGTAGATGGAGAGAACTAATAAAAATTACATTGAGGTAATCCAGACCTCATAGGACAAGCACCACTTTATTTGTGGATCCTAGCTCAAATCTTAGATTTGGATATACAACCTTGAGTAATCCAGGGGAGGAAAAGGCGACCATGGTGTGTGGGAGCTCTAGAATGGGAATAGTCGGATTTAGATGTTATGAAGGGGAAATAGGAAAAATGTGGGGTCTCTTAACTGGGAAAGAGGAGAGAAAGAATACTGAGAAGAGAGAGGAAGGAGACATTAATAACAATAAGTATGTTTCAAAAGCAACAGAGAAACATCATCTCATGCTTAAAAGTACACATATAACATTAACCTGCTATCAGGCATAAGTATTTGTGAGGTTATATATGTTATTTAATTCTTAGCTAGAACTCATTTGTCTATTTGAACACATGACTCAGACACTGCTCATTTCTTCTTGTACAATCATCTACCATACAATGGCATAGACAGTAGTCTCACAAATTTATGATGGATTTATGATGAAAATCCCCTCTTTCCACTGACATTAAGGCCACACATAACAGTCAGATTTACTTGTCAATTTGACATACTTGGGATAACTGGTTTTAGGTAAGTCTGTGGGACATTGTCTTGACTAATGATTGGTATGCCAGGGCCTAGCCCACTCTGGGATGTCCCACCCTTGAGCAGTGGGCCTAGGTAATATAACAAATCAAACTGAGCAAGCCAGTGGGAGCAAGCCAGTAAGTAGCATTCCTCCATGGCATCTGCTTCAGTTCTTGCCTCCAGGTTCCTGCTTGAGTTCCTGCCTTGCCTGGCCCTCTGATGGACTGTAAAATATAAGACAAATAAATACTTTCCTCCCCTACATTTTCATGGTGTTTATTACAGCAGCAAAAAAGTAACAAGAACCATGTCTTAGGTCACAATGGGACACTTTAGTCTTGTGTTTGTGGTAACAATAGTTATATTATTCAGGATCCTCTAGAGGGACAGAATCATTGAAATGAATATATACAACAAACTGGCTTTATTCTATTGGCTTACATGATGTGCTTTGGATATCTTAGTAATGAATTGTCCTCACGATCGACAGGCTGAGAACCTCATGGCTGCACTGTATCCATGGCTGGGAGCTCTGAAATTCCAATCTTGTGCTGAAGGACTGAAAGATTCCAGAGAACTGTGGTCCCTCAGTCCACGTTGAAAAACTGAAGAAGCTGGATTCCATTGTCAGCAAAAGACGGCAGAAGTAGTTACCAAAAGAAAATCTAGATGTACTTGTAGGCATATTTTTTTCTCAATCTACTTTAATAAGGGTTCAACCTCTCCTCTAGCCTACCACCCACCCGGAGTAGTAGAAAAAAAAAGTTGTTAGTCCACGAGGGACGTAGACCTACTTAGATATAGTTTGTTGGGACAATTGAAATCTTTGTTCTTCTCAGTCCAGTCCACTAGCAAACACCAAACACAAATCAGCAGCTGCAGACCAGTCCAGTTGGCAGACACCACCCATGAATCAGCAGCTACAGTTCAATCCAGAAGAAACCAATGGGCCTGGGTCTGCAGAAGTGGCAAGAAACTGCAGGAACCTCATGAGAAGTTCTTTGAAGTAGGTTTCTTTCTGTCAAGACACCACCAGCAAAGCTCATCAAAGCAATGTAAAGCAAATCAATACATACAGGGCATCAGCATCAGCAAAGAATAGCAAGACAGAGAAAAGCAAACAATGCTCGAGCTCCCACTGTCTGTGGGGTCATATTTATATTCCTTCTAAATATCACAGTTCTTTCAAGTGTCTGGTTTAGAAGAACATTCTTTCACCTGTGTGCCCCAGCAGAACATCATCTGACATAACTGACTTCCCAAAGAAACCACAAATTTCCACTTAAAGCATTACATCAGGGAGGAAAGGCAAATAGGCAAAATCAGCCCTGCTCCTCCCTCAAACACCTTTCCATCTGGGCCACAGCTGCCATAGGAAAGTTCTGCCCATTCTAGAGGAGGAGCTCCCCTCTTCCCATCTTGGTTAGTCTTCTAAGAAATGACCTTATATACTTACCCAGAGTTTGTCTTTAATTTGATCCCAGATATAATCAATGTGACAACTGTTAGTTACTTTTCTGTTGCCGTGATAAGACACTATGGCCAAGCAAACTTACAGAAGAAAGAATTTTTGGGGATTTACAGTTTCAGAGGGTTATAGTCCATGACCATCATGGCAGGAAGCATGGCAGCAGGTAGGCAGGCATTGTACTCAAGCAGTAGCTGAGAGCTCATGTTCAGACACAACCACAAGACAGAAACACTGGGAATGGTGCAAGTCTTTGGAAACCTCAAAATTCACCTCTATGTGATATACCTCTAACAAGGCCATACATTCAAATCCCTCCAAAATAGTTTCATTAACTGGGGACCAAGAGTGTAAACATATGAACCAATGGAGGCCATTCTCACCCAAACCACATAGCAACTAAGACAACTACACTGGTTAAACAACCCACAGGAGGTAAACCTACTGTGTTACTATTGAATGTACTCATAATCACTGCTGGGTTTTTACTCAAATGATTTGAACAGTCTAATTCCACACAGATACCTATGCACAGATGTTAACGGAAAGCATTATACACAGAAAGAACCAAAATGTCCTTCAGATGCGGACTAGATAGCCAAACTTTGATGAATTCAGGCAAGAAAGTATTCATAACACTTAGGGATACCAACCCAGGATAATATATTTTTAAGTTAAAGAATGTAAGTTTTGCATGCACGGATCCTAGTGACCACTGATTTCTCTCCCTGTACTATGCCATCTCCACAACACTTGCAGCTACTGGTCTATCTTCCTAGCTCACAGGGTAATGTCCTGGTTACTTTTTTCACTTACAGGAGTGGAAACCAAGGCTGAGGGAAGTGAAGCAACTTATTCAAGCTGCTTCTTATGATGTATCTCAGAAGTAAGACATTGTCCATGCTTAAGAAGTCTGTTTTTAGAGCTTGTGTGACATAGCTATCTCCTGGACACATTAAGATCGTTTGTTTAATGGAGTTGACCAGGAAGATGCCTTTCTGGCTACACAAACGGTGGCCTCAGTGATTTCCTTTACACACACACACACACACACACACACACACACACACACTTCCACCCCACTGCACCTTCTGAACAGAATAACTGAAATTTGGCAGAGGTATAGCATTATCCACATTGCCAATAGTGGTTTCCACATTGCTATGAGGGAGCTCAGTCTCCTGAGCTCTTGAGTGTCATTTGATATCATTTGAGTATGATAGTCACTTACTGATGGTCATTGAGTACAGTGGTAAGTAAATGTCCATTATTTAATATAATGGAACCAACAGTCAACAGTGTATAGTATTACATACACACCCATGACAAAGTGTACCATATAACTTAGGTGCACTCAGAGATTAAAAATATTAATAAAGATGGCCTGGGGAGATCTCTTAGCAGGTAAGTGCAGACTACTTTGCAGAAGATCCAAGTTCAGTTCCCAGAATCCATATTAAGCATCTCACAACCCTATTACTTTAGTTTCAGGGGAGTTGACACCTTTTTCTGGCTTCTGTGGGCACCTGGACATATGGACATAAACCCACACACATGCACATACATAATCATTAACATGCAAAAAGGAATAAAAAAATCAAATACATATCAGATTATTTTAAGAGTTACTGAAATGCTACTTGTTTCTGTAACATTTCTGGGATCACAGCTGGCCATCTGTGTTCTTCAGATTTTTATCATTGTGATAAAGTTTTAGAAAATCAACTTTGAAAGGAGAGGGGTTTCTTCTTGTTCACAGTTGGTAACTCTGAGTCCCGGGTGGGCTGGACACACTGCTTTGGGTCTAAGGTGGGTGAGAACACCACGGTGCAAGGGCCTGTGGCAGAGGCTACCTGCCTCATGGTCCAGAAATCACAGAGGCGAAAGGAAGAGGTGCAGACAAGGTAAATCTTTTCATTTCCCCATTAGGCTACACCAATAACACTGCTGTTGCATGAGTCCATCAAGGAATGAACTCATTGATTAGGCCAGAGCTCTTGGACTACATCTGGGATCCCAACTTGAGCTTCTAAGCACATTTCTGGTTGAAACAGGAAGTGGTTCTGAGCACATCACTGGTTCAAACAGGAAGTGATGCTACAGGAAGCAGGGTTGTGCTTAAGAGGAAGCCATAGCATGCTTCTCATACCCCACTTGTCATGTGTATAAATGTCAAAAGCTTTTTTAAAGAACATAAAATTTCATACACAAGTGTCGTGTTTACATAATTTCCACCTCTCCTTTATCCCCTCTAATTCCTCTGGTGAGCTCTACTCCTCAAATTCATGACTTCTGTTACATATGTGTGGATGCGTGCATAAATACTACCTGCTTAGTCTACTTAGTGTTGCTCATATGTGACGTGTTTAGGGCTGACCATTTGGCATTGAATAACCTATCTGGGGCTCATCCCTGGAGAACAGTCATTTTCTCCCTCTCAGCAGCTGTTGATCGCTTGTAGTTCATGGGCCTGTGAAAGCTCCCCGTTTAATCTGGCATGTCAACTGATGGTGTCATGGAGGTCTTGTTAAGGAAACCATATTATTGTTAAGATTTTGTGGGAATTTATCTTCTTTCCTACACCCATTTTTTTCTTCCATTGGTTTTATTAGTCTATTAGTAGCACAGTCACAGGCATGGAAGTTGAATGTCCTTAGACAATTTATTGAGGGGGAATGGGGTGAAAATGTTAGAAACAAAGACAGTGGAAAGCCTGGCCCTCTGCTCCTGTTTGTCTTCCGTGAATCAAGTCATCAAGTGCAACAGCCCTTTATATCTCACACTGCATGTAAAACTCCAGATGCGATCATTGAGTTTATATTGAACAGATAATTGCTTTGGGGTTTAAATGAAAGAAAGCATTTGTATACAGCAGCAGTTCTCAATCTTTCTAATGCTGTGGCACATTTATATACAGTGCCTCATGCCCTGACCCCAACCATAAAATTATTTTCATTGCTACTTCATAATTGTAATTCTTCTACTGTTATGAATTGTAGCATAAACATCTGTGTTTTCTGATTGGTCTTAGGGGACCTCTGGTTTAATGCATTAAAGACAGTCACTAAGAGAGCTGGCACTCCATGTATAGTAAGTACTGCTAATGCCAGTGTTTCTGTATAGAGAATAAATTAAACTTGTTAGATCGGAAATAGGACATCCTTTGGCCACTTAAATTCTTTCCATTTACCTTTAGGTATTCTAAAATTATTAACTGTGGTTTGATAATCATATATTCCACACACAAATAATTGTTGCCTAAATTTTCAGGACATTTTTAAGTGTCAGTGTGTGTGTGTGTGTGTGTGTGTGTGTGTGTGTGTGTGATTGCTTGACAGAGAAAAGTAATTTGAAGAATTGAAAATGGAGGCATAGGTAGGTAAGATGGAAAGTAATATATTGAAGTGCAAATAAAATAAGGAATGAGCAAATGTGCTTGAGTCTAGGTTTTATTCAGCATTGTCTGTGAGTAGCTGGCTGCCCAGGTTCTTACGTCCACAAACTGAATGTGACAGTGACATTGGGTAGCTTGGAAACAGCTGCGTTTAGAAGGTGTCTTCATCCCCAACTCTGTTCTACTGATGTCTGGACACGTGTGAAGGGGTGGGAAAAGAAGACAAACCCAGGTCAGTTCCATCCAATAGCATTCTCCCTGTGAGCTGAATGAGTCATTTAGTTGCCTAGCAACTACAGTTGACAACCAAACAATTTGACTGAACACTGCCAAAATATTTTCATTTCCATATGAAGTCAACATAAAAAAGTTATTCATCACAAATTTTACATTTTTTCAGTGTTTTAAGCTGGGTGTATTCTGTTTATGCCCCATGTCGCCATTAAGAGACTACATTTTCATTGGAAGGTTTTAGTACTTGATTCTATTAAAGATAGACTCATAAATCCCAGTGTGTTCAAATATACTTCTCAGTTTTCCAATACCCAGTTGAGCATCATATTCCAAGTTTGAATTAAAAATAATGGAAAACAAAGGAAATTAAAATCTCACAGCGGCTCCACACACCAGACACAATTCAGATACTTGATGGATCTCGTGGCTGGGGCCACTGAGGTTTACAGCTCTGAGCAGATTTAAGGATGGATCTCCTTGTTGCCATGACAGCTTCACACTGAACATTTCTCAGAAAAATTTGCTTTTGACATTTAAAAATTATTATTTCTGGCCAAAAGAATAGGTAGCTATCTTCAACTGGCTAAGTCATGTTTTTAGAGAGCTTCTATGGCCCAAGGTGTGTGACACCAAGGGCTGGCAACAGCTCTTGAAAGCTGGTAAATCACCCTCTTAGCTAGTCTCCATCATAACAGTGTCAAGCACTGGTAATGTTGGTGAAATCGAGATTTGACCAACACATACCATTCAGAGGACTTTCACAGCTCAACAACTGTTTAGTTACATCCAAGTCCAAGTGAAAGTGTTAGAGAACTGAGGGAACAGGGACAACTGATTCTGAGATAGTTCTTCTCCAGACAGATGTGTTGTGTAGTTTTAGTTTATTAAATGTGATGTGTTCTAGTCTGAGTGTCTAGACACAACAGAGAGCTGAGAAATCAATTAGTGAGACCCACCAGAAGCTTCCGTTTTAAAGAAAAACAGATTAGTGCCAAGAATACCATCAAAGATAAGTAAACCTCACTTTATGAAGTTGTGTTTTTAGGTTTGTGGGCCTCTATTTTCATTAGGTCACAAGTAACATGACTTCATATTCAGAATAGTTAATATTAGTATTAATATTTATGTTGTAGCACAACTCATCATTTTATTAATTTGTGTTATGGCATATTAAATACTAATTATATAATTTTTTTCAAAATAATAGTCCAGGGAAAAGCATTCAAAAATCCTGCTTTCGATTACAGAATTTTCTGCCAGAGAACTGTGAAAACTTAGAGGGAGAATGCAGACGAGCCCGCTTATCTGTTCACTTCTTGGACTTGTTTCATCCCTAGCAATAATACTATTTTATTTTCTCTAGCAAATAAAATACATGTGAAGTCTGTGGTGTGGTCTTGAGGCTCTAGTACAGAAGAGATTATATCAAAAGTCTCAAAAAGCTAAGTGTCCAGTGGGCTGCTGCCAGCTGCCAGCTCTCTGCCCACAGTGCAGTGGGCTTGTGACAGCAGTTCTGCTGAATGGTTGCCTGGTGTGTCTTATTTCTTTTTATATTTGTAACAGGAACCACAGACCATCCTTTTTACTGTGCCTCCTATACAGTAATTGATATCTTGAGATATTCCACTTGTGCTCATCGATATGATATGTCCCTATCATGTGCTGGTGAGGTGCATTTTAACATGTGAAGCAAAGGCTTTCCCAGGTGTTAGGTAAGATGAGCTCTGTGCCACTATCTTAAATTTGGGTCAAGCCTGGGGAAGGCAGGGAACCTGAAATGTTTACTGTGAGCCTGCAGAAAACCAGAAGGTTTTGCTTTTGTTTCCAGGATCCTCATTGTCCTTCCAAGCTCTTCCAGCCATCCCTGGAGGAAATGGTTTGAAAAGTGTGGCCTTGTTCCTTGTTTATTCCAGATGGTATTTATGATAGATGAGTATGATCAAACATATTGCATACATGTTTGAAATTTTTAAAGAAAAAGTTAAAACATATTGTTGAAGTTTGGTGTGCAGCTATGCATTGTAACGAAAAAGTCTATTTCCCAGGGTCTAGTTGCCTCAAGACGAGTGAATTCCCTTGTATGCCAGCTTTTGTTATGCAAACCTTGCTTCTCAATTTAAAATTATTGGTGACTAAAGATGCCTACAGCTTGTAGCTGGAGAGAAGAGAGGTATGCAGGGCTTCAGTTCCCATGTTTGGAGTCTGAGGCAGAGACCACAAGGAGAGGGTGAGGAGGAGGAAGAAGGCACCACGGCATAGGTAGATCGTGAGCATAGGTTATGAGGGTCAGCCTGTTGGAGTAGGAACACGGCAAGTGATATCTTAGAGTTATTGGTAGGGACGTAGACAAAATAGCATAGAAGGGTGATATCTGCCCAGCACTAATACTTTAAGGCTTATTACAAATGTAAAGGTGTTGTGACTTTTATTTAGAAACTAATGATTGAAAGTGGGGTGGAAACCCGAAAGTAATATTATCCACAGCAAAGTATTATTAAGAACACGACATTTGGTTTAACTGAAAAACAAATACAATAGTAAATCAAACATTTGTTTGATTTCACAGAGTGTTGGCAGTGAAGGCTACCAATCCTCCAGTGCATGAGCCAGAAGTCAACATCAGAACCCTGCCTATTGCTCACAGACTTTCTGAACGAATTGCTGAGAATACTCTGCTGGCAGGCTTTCTCCTCCTCCTCCTCCTCCTCCTCCTCCTCCTCTTCCTCCTCCTCCTCCTCTTCCTCCTCCTTCTCCTCTTCCTCTTCTACCTCCTTCTCCTCCTTCAGTCTTTTAATCTATTTATTACTTTATTTATTTACACTCCAGATTTTATTCACTTCCCTCGTCCACCCACTGACTGTTCCACATCCCATACATCCTCACCCCTTGTTTTTATGAGGATGTCTCCACCCCCGACCCTCCACCCCACCTGACCTCTAAACTCCCTGGGGCCTCCAGTCTCTTGAGGGTTAGATGCATTGTCTCTGATTGAACAGAGATCTGGCACTCCATTGCTGTATATGTGTTCAGGGCCTCATATCAGCTGGTGTATGCTGCCTTTTTGTTGTTCCAGTGTTTGAGAGACCTCTGGGGTCCAGATTATTTGAGACTGCTGGTCCTGCTACAGGGTTGCCTTCCTCCTCAGCTTCTTTCACCTTTCCCTAATTCAACCACAGGGATCAGCAGCTTCTGTCCATTGGTTGGATGCAAATATCTGCATCTGACTCTTTAAGCTGTGTGTTCAGTCTTCTGGAGGGCAGTCATGGTAGGTCCCTTTTTGTGAGCACTCCATTGCCTCAGTAATAGTGTCAGGCCTTGGGACTCCCTCTTGAGCTGGATCCCACTTTGGGCTTGTCACTAGGACTTCTTTTCCTCAGGCTTCTCTCCATTTACACCCCTGTAGTTCTTTCAGAGAGGAACAATTATGGGTCAGAGTTTTGACTGTGGGATGGCAACCCTCTCCCTCATTTGATGCCTTTCTTCCTGCTGGAGGTGGGCTCTATAAGTTTCCTCTCCCTAATGTCAGGCATTTCATCTAAGGTCCCCCCTTTGAGTCCTGAGAGTCTCTTACCTCCTAGGTCTCTGGTGCATTCTGGAGGGTCCCCCTCCCCCAACCTCCTATCTCCCTAGATTGCCTGTTTCCTCTTCAGTCTTATCTGGAGGGCAGTCTGTGTATTGATAGTAAAACCAAAGGGTATTAGCCAAAATTCAACCTGAAATTACTGTGGAGACAGCTGGGAGAGATAAATTCTTTTCTCAGAAGGTTTAAACACAGTAAAGCAGCATTGAATGTGGCACAGCCATGGCTGTGGCCATGACTGTGGTCATTCAACCTTTCAATGGCATCTCCAAGAGGAGTCTGACTGAGCTGCCAGGAATGTTGGCCTCCATCTCCTCTTATCTTCAAAGGCTCTTACACTAAGAATTTCCATCCCAAATTTTGGTATTCTTGTAAATATCTCATCCATGTCTGCCCTTTGCTGTGGTAACTTGGAGAACATCAATCTCAGGAAATATCAAGGGGAAAGTAGATTACTTTCTGCCCAGGACTGTGCTGGAAAGCAGTTTGTTCCCTTAGAGACCAATGTGAATAACCCAACAGTTTGATAAAACTTATTGCCCTGGGGATACTTCAGAGGGACTATGACCTTGAAAACCATTAAGCTGGCTTGGATGAGAGATGCCCAGACAGGTCATTATTTGTTTCTGCTCATGACCAGGACTAGGTTGGCCACTCTTTTTGAATTAGAATCCCTCAGTATTGAAAGCCTAACACTTTCTCTGGAAGGTCAAAAGTTTTCAGTCTTTTTGTTTCAATATGATTAAGTATTCAAAGCAGAGACTTGCTAAAGGGTTGGAAGCAGGAAAACAAAAGAGCAAAGCATCATCTAAGGCTAAGTGTAGGGGCATTTCCATGTTGTTGAGGTTGACCTTGGAGATGGCAAAGCTGGAGTTCCCACTTCAGTTTGGTGACACTTCTTCCTATCCATTGGCAGAGAAGAGCCAAGGCATGTTGTCCCTTAGGCTTGTTTATCTACCTTTGGGTTTGAGGATATTGTAATAAGTGGGAGACAAATCTCATTCAATTGATTCCTCAAAGCCTTTACTCAAGCTGGATGTGGTGGTATACTGGTAATCTTACTATCTGAGAGGTTATGACAGAGAAGCATGAGTTTGAGGCCAGCTTGAGCTACATTGGTCTCAACCTTGTGTCAAGTTCTGCCCTAAGAAAACAGCCTCTCTCCTGCCTCTTTGCTTTCTGAAGTACAATAAAGTGGAGATTTCTGGTTTCTTTGAGGACTCAGTTGTATCATGTGATTTTTTTTTCTGGAAACTGTCTTATGAGAGGATGCTTTTGCTGAAGCAGACACATGGGAGGATGTTTTGCTGAGAACAGACACGTTGTGTTTTTCTGGAAGCAGTCTGGAAAAAAGGGCTTGTGATGCTTTGCTAGAGCAGGCACTTGAGAAAACATGAAGTGTTTGGAAAAATCCAAAAGCCAATGGAGGATTCTGTATGGCGTTGGTTAGCCTTGCCATTTTTGGGGGTCACCATTGGGCTTTGCGGATGCTGGCCTTTGTGCTGCTGATGTTTTATAGTATAAGTTTGCCTTGCCATTCTTTGCCAGCCATTGTTTGTCATGGCTTCATAGAGCGAAATGCCACCAAAGAACTTCTGGTGCTGTTCTGGTGACTTCTTGAATCTTCTGAGGGCTTGGCCAATTTGCAGAACCTCATGGTTTCTTCTGGATTGAACCTACCATTGCCGATTTGTGAATTGTGTTTTCAAGTGGATTGAGCTGCTGCTGCTAATTCCTGTGAACTGAATTGTTGTTATCCTGACAACACAGATTGGATTCACTCCAAAGAATATTTCTAAACAGGTCCACATCCTCCTTTGCCCCATTAACCTTTCCTTTCTACTACCTCTGGTCAGTGGTGGCCTAGATGGGAGGTTAAAGCATTTAAATACCCTTACTATAAATAGGTTGAGAAAAGCATAAGCCTACAGTACAAAAGGTTTGTGCAAGTAAAAATATTCATTTCCATTTCCTGTGCTAATACATCTCCTATTTCATAAAACACGACTACATTACTTCTCTTTTTTTTGTAAAAAATATTTTGAATCATCAATAGTTTTGGTTGGGCTTGTTTGGGTAAAATGAATACAAAGCTTCAGCTGGCTATTAGGGAAAATAAGAATCTGTCCCAGACAGCAGAGGCAGCTCACTTGCTCAACATGAGGTCCTGGATCCCATCTCTAGCAAAGAATCTTCTTTTTTTTATTATGCATAATAACTGGGCCTATTGTCGTTAGCATATAGGAAGCCTTTTGTTCTTTTTTTGAGACAGGGTCTATGTAGCCCAGGTTGGCTGTAAAGTTTCTACCCTCCAGTTTCCACTTTTCAACTGCTGGATTACAGTCATGTCTGAGCTCTTCCTTCTATAAGTAGTGGTCAGTTTTTGTGAAAGATGGCAGACAGCCTCCATTGTGTCATCTTCATGCATGTGTGCAGTGTTCTCCAATCCTATTCACTCTCAGTATCCCCAGGTGCCTCCGTCTCCTCACTGGTCCTTCCCTTCCTCCAACAGAAATAAGTCCACATTCTGCATTGTCTGTCTGGGCCTGGATTCTTTCACTTAACACAGTTATCTCCAGCCCACCAGTTTTTTCCAACAAATGTCATAATTTCATTTTTCTTTATGGCTGAATTATGATCCATTGTTTATACATACTTCAGTTTCCTTCTCCATCTCTCTGTTTATGGATACCTGGGCTGAATGCATAGCTTGCTACTGTGATGAGTGAAGATGGGTCTGTGTCTCTATGGAATGCTATCTTTGATTCCTTTGGATATGGACCCAGAAGCAATATCCTGGATCACATGGCCTTTCTAATTTCATCTTTTTAAGAAGCGTCTACACTGATTTCTATAGTGGCTGATTTTGTTCAGCTATTTATAAGGATTCATTTTTCTTGAATCCTTGACAGCAATTGTTATTGTTTGGTCTCTTAATGAGAGCTCTTCTGACAGCAATAAGATGGAATTCCTACATAATTTTGTTTGCATTTTTCTGATGACTGAGGATGCCAGTTTCTCAAATATATAAGTGTGTTCATTGTTATCGTGGGACCTATTGGTGTAGTCAGATATAATAATGCTGAATTGTCTGACTCCTATTTTTCTATTGTGCATAAGACAGGTAAAACTTGAATGCCATAACTCAACTAGTCTTTGGTCCTTTTATCGCTTTCAACTGCCTTTACCATTGTGAATAAAAGCACATGAAAGTTTGGTGTTTGTTGCAGGTTTACACACTGGCTTTCTGTGCTAAGAGCTATGTGAAGACCATATGTCTTCAGTGGACCAGCAGCTTATATCCCAGGCTGAGTATCATGTCAGGAAGTGTCCAAAATCATCACCTGAGGGTTCTGGATTGTCTTTTCATCCATTGTCACCTAGATATCCATTGTCATCCCCACAGAGTCATATTTTCAAGCATATTTAGTGTTTCTTAACCATCTAAAAGGTAAGACGATGCTAAGAATGACCAACACTCTCTCTTCAAAATACAGGTCAAATAGCCTTGATTTAAGAGTTGAGAGTGTTTGCATCTTTTTAGCATGGTACTTTGGGAATGGGTCCAAATCTAAACCTGAAGCTCACTTATGTTTGATGCACAACTTAAACACATCTGATAAAAGAGATGGCCATGCTGGTTACTTTTATTAACTTGATACAAACTAGAGTCACATGGGAAGAAGAAACCTTAACTGAGGAAATGCCTTCATCAGATTGACTTGTGGGCATGCTGTAAGGTTATTTCTTGATTATTGATTGATTGATATGGAAAGGCTCAGATCACTGTGAGCAGGGCTACCCCTGGACAGGTGTTTCTGGGTTGTATAAGAAAGCAAAATGAACAAGCCAAGAGGAGCAAGCCATGAAGCAGGATTTCTTCATTATTTCTGGTTCAGTTCTTGCTTGGGCTCCTGCCCTGGCTTCCCTTAGTGATGGACTGTTACCAAGAAATATAAGGTAAAATAAACCCGCTCCTCCCCAGATAGTTGTTTATGACTATGGTGCTTATCACTGCAACAGAATGTAGGCTAGAACAGTGATCTTATTTGGTAAATTCACCACTGATGTTACAGAGGGGCCTTTCAAGTATATCAGGTGGGGGATTTCCCAAGTGTGGCTTTTTTTGTTTTGCCGCTTAAAAAATTCAGAATTGGGAACAAAATGGATGGTAGACTTCCAAATTACAGATATCCAGCCTATATTGGCAGATGCCTGAAATAGAGACAAACTTTTGGAGTTGAAAAACTGAAATCTACTCCCAAGAGGAAAGCAGGATTCCAACTTTTAAATTTAGATAGTAGAGTTGTGTATTGTGCCCTGCCTTCCTTCTTGCCTCAACTCTGGGTAACAGTCATAGCTGTCAAGGAGCTGGCAGAGAGAGGTCACTGGTTACAATCATCTTCAAAACATGCTGCTTCATAGAAATGTAGGTCTTCAGCCTCTGTGAATAGAAATCTCCTGCAAAGATGAAGAACAAAACTCTCAAATGCTGCAGCTCTCTGAGCTTGGCAGGTGCCACCGGCTAGCTGGTCACCACCAAGGCTGGAGGAAGCCTGTCTCACCGACCGGGCTTTCTCTCCACTGACCTCATGCCTGTGCACAGTCCTTTGAACAGATTGTGCTAGCCTGGTGCCAGGTAAACGCCTTTCAATTTCTGTTCCTGCAGATCCCTCACTTCCTGCAGGAATGTGGGCTGTGCACACCCTTGCTTTGAAGCTCAGATACATAACACCAACCTGGGAAGTTGGGAAACCTTCCAGGGTGGTTTGTGTCCCCACTGAGTAGATTATAAAGTAGATCAGGCTGCAGGCTGCCCTAGTAAAGAACTGATTATGTGAAGTCTGAAACAGCCCTGCTGACTACTGTACAACGTAGTCCTCGTGTGTGTGACACATACTATTGATTTGTTAGAATGCGTGAGGCTTCTTGTGTTTGGTTGGGAGTCTAGACAAGGTTATCAGTGTGCTCTGTCCTGGCTTTGTCTTGCTATGCTCCTGTGAAGATGAAGAAAGCCCAATTTCTTGGGAAAACATGGATTGATCCACAAATGAACTCAATAGCAAGGGGGAGCCGTTCACTGAAGCCACCTCAGCTTGAGCTGAGGCCAGGTTTTGGCCCATCTCCAAAGGCAAAGGATTAGCAAAGACCACTGCCTGGGTGGCATGGAATTACAGAAACCCAGGAGGGTACACTTGCTAAAGTCAGGAGGTGGCTTATGGAAGCAAAGTGACAGTGGCCAAACTCCCCAAATCAAGCTGGTTCTCAGCTCCCAGGGAATGGGCACTGAGCAGCTCTTGTCTGATTCAGAGCTCAGACCCTACATTGGGTTGGTCCGAGTGTGTTTATCCAGGCAATAGGAACATAGTTGAGTCCAAAAGATTTGCTTCAGTAGGCTGGTCCACTGAGTACATCCCATGAGCAGTGCTGAGAGTCAGGTCCTCCAGCTTGACAGAGACGAGAACACCCATGAACAGATAGAGGTTGGGAACACACTATCATGGTGCACCCTCCAGGGGAGGGGATCCTGAGGACTGGATGTCCTCAGATCTGTGGTTGTGCTGCCTGCACTGATTTTGGCAACATGGAGGCACCTGCCTCCAATATTAAAGTTTTTGGCACTGAGTCTTGGCTTCTCAGGAGGTTGAACCCAGTAGCTTCCCTTAGGGGAATACTAGCATGGTAACAACATGTATCTTGAAGAGAGAGCATGTACCTTTCATAATAGTTTCATTTTATTGTTTAAAATTAAAATGTACTTTAAAGTAAGATTCAAAGATGATAGGGAGTAGTTTCTGCAGTGTTGCAAAATGTCCAGGAAGGCTTCCCAACTTCTGTTGGTGCTATCCACTTGAGTTTCTGGGAGTGTGACTAAATTCCTACACCTACCCCTCTCCAGGCCGAGCACCCCTGAACCACCAGACTGTGCTCCCTCCAGCATGCACACAGACAGAGGCAGTCACCTCTAATTACCAGTTTGTTTCTGTGAAATGACCCCATTATCTGCCTGGTGGGGCTCGGATGGGAAATAACCTTGATACTAGCTCTCCGTGGCCTCCGTGAAGTTTCAAGGGTTGCACACTTCAAATTTTGCTTTCAGTATAAATAAAAGTATGTCAATGCTTTGCAACTTACAAGGTTCCTATTTTCTCACCAAATGCTGCAAACACGGGACTTTCAGATTTTCAGATGAAGAATCTAATCATGTTTTGGAACTACGTCTTTTCTCTCACCTCCTGCTTGGGGGAGTTATGAACCACAGGAGTCAGTTAATATATCAAGGATGTTTATTGCTTTTCTTCCAAAGGCACACGACACACTGCTTCTTAGCTTCTTATGGGAGGAATCTCAGACACAGGCTCTGGGAAGGAGGCCAACCATGAACACTTGATTGTCACTACCAGAACACCAGGGTGCCAAGGGTGCCATTCATCACTGTCATTCTCCCTGAACTTCTGTTTAGCCTTGGTGACCTGTGGGTTAATTAAAGCAGAAAAGCATATCTTTGCCCTTTATAGACACATGAATCAGACCAACCACACACAACACCATTCAAAATAATCTTAAAATATGCATGGATGTATGGTTTCTATATATTTTGTGCACACACACACATATGATGAAATTGAGTTACACACATATGATGAAATTGAGATTTTAAAAATATATTATAAAAACAATAGCTTCATAATAAATTGGTTACTTAGTCCCACAACTGACTAGTCATTATTAGTACCTGAATCAGAATTTACCTATTTTTTTTAAGATAAGGAACATTACTTTTATTTCACTTTTGGTTACTTATTTAGGGATGTTTTGCATTTTTTATTTCAAAAATCACCTTACTAATAGTAAGTGAGTATGTGTAGGGGGTTTGTCATGTGTATAGATGCAAGGACCAGCATGTCATGGCATGGGAGGGGAGATCAGAGGCCAACTTTCCGAAGTGGGTTCTCTCGTTCCACCATGGACACTTGAAATCAAACTCAGGTCATTATGCTTGCAAAGTTGTCACTTTTACCCACAGAACAAGTTTGAAAGCCCTTGCTCTCCCTCTTAAGTGTGCATAGCCATGGCATACTTGCATCTGGTTCCTGTACAAATTTGTAGTGAAGCTCACCATAATGTGAGTGCTGAGTAATAAGATGATTGCACATGGAAATACTGAGTTCTTCTCCCAGATGGTGCAAGGTGATGCATATGGCGTAAGAAGGTGTCCTGTATCTTAGGTGAAGTTTGCCAGTATCTTGGGGGAAATTTTTTGGCTTTCCAGGAGCAACAAAAGGAAACAGTTTTTTATCCAAAGGTTGTAGCTATGGAGTCTTAAGAACATGAGATCTGACAGAGGCTAGTATCTCCTGGATTTTTGAGATCTGACTGTTCCACATTTTAATCTTGATTTATTTCATCAAAATGAATCGCATTGAGCTGGACCAAGCATTTAGTCATGGTACAGATGTTATCATTCCATTGTGTTTGCTCAGTGATGCCACAGAAAGATGAGAAGGGACAGGAGCCCTCCCCCAGGAATCTGGTTAAACCCTCTCCCCAGAGGCAAAGCGGGAATTACCAGACAATTAATGACTGAGTTAAGCCTTCTTCCTTCCCAGTTATAAACTTAGTTTTCTAGGAATCTCACCAGAAACTGTACTAAACTCCAGTGACTTTGGGTTTTACCCTATCAGATTATAATTCCATACCAGACATCTCCAGAGCCACCTTCCAATCTTGCTTATGAAGAGAGTGAGAAAAAGGAAAATAAAGTTTCTTAGCCATCATTTGTGGCACAGCTTGAGAACTACACACAGAGTATGACTGTGCCTCACAACTGCGAGCTGTTCACACATGGTCTTGTCGTTTTTAGTGCTTCTCTTTCTTCTAACCCTCACACTTAGTCTTCATTAAGATATATTATTAACATTTACAAAACTGATTTATACTGGCTAGTCCTAAAATTCTCTTCTACATGAAATCCCAGTTTGACCTGAGGTGAGGTCCCGAAAAGCTTAGGGGGACTCCTGGAGCTGTGCTGTGGAGTGTCTATTACTACTGACAGGTTCTGGTGTACGTTTCCTTTCTAGGTCTTCCTGCTTTTTTGTACACTCCAGACCTCATTCTCTATTGCCACGCATGGGACTTCAGCACTTCTCAGATGTGTCCTTCCCATGACAGCCTGACTGATGGCTGTAGAAAGGCATGGTCTGCTGGCCCTTTCATGGGGATGAAGTCTAACCTGGGCTGGAGGACAGAGCTTTCCATAAACTAATTCTCAATAGCTCTCCTGTGTACAACACACCTTTTTGCAAAAACTACAACAACAAAAAAAAACCAAAAAAAAAAAAAACAAGCAAACAGACAAAAAGCAAAAACAAAAAACCCCAAGGGAAGTGGAGAGATGGCTTGGGTTTAAGGGCATTGGATGCTCTTCCAGAGGACCTGGGTTTGACACACAGCACTCACATGGCATCGCATTTTTGGTCCCTTTTTTCCCCATGGGCACAAGACATACAAGTGGTACACAGATATACATGCAGGTAAAATACCTACATAATAAAAATTGAAAGGACTGAGGATATTACTTAGTAAATATATATATTACAATATAATATATAGACATATATACACAAATACACACAAACATCTAATGCTGAGCACACACAAAACTCTGGGTTTAATTCTCAGTATGCTCTGGAGGTAGAGGCAAGTGGGTCAGAAGTTCAGGCTATATTCTCCAACATAGGGAATTCAAAGTTATGCTAAGACACAGAGTGATACCGTGTCTCAAAAGGATGCACGTGCGCGCGCGTATACACACAAACACAAACACACACACACACACACGAACCTGTCTATCATCTGTCTATCTATCTATCTATCTATCTATCTATCTATCTATCTATCTATCTAAATATCTATCTATCTATCATCTATCTATCATCTATCTATCTATCTATCTATCTATCTATCTATCTATCTATCTATCTATCTCTTTCTGTCTATGATATATCTACTTATCTACAGTGTCTGGGCATAGCTCAGTGGTGGAACACTTGTCTAGCAGGTACAGTGCTCCAGCACTTCAACAATGGTGTAGTGAAAGTTAAAGATAACCACATTCACTATATAAAACTTAACTGATGTTATTTTTCTGTATTTTCTGTAACTATACCTAAGTATTCACATCCATTTCTTTATTATCTCAATTTTTAATAAACACAATCTTCTTTTAGATAATCTTTTTATATATTTTTGAACAGGCCAACAATTAGAGAAATCGATTTATAGAAATTGGTAGCAGAGAATAAATATACACATTGTCATTCTGACATATTTTATCTATATATAAAATATGAGTTTTCTTGTCACTTTAAATGTCTTTAGAAAAATGTGATAATTTTCTATTTTATTTTTTTCACTGAAAATAATTTTTCCCATATAATATAATATACTCTGATTTCAGCTTCCTCTCCACAAACTTCTCCCAGTTCCTCCCCACATACTTTCACATCAGGAAAGACCCCTTTCCACTTATCCTTAGAAAACAAACTGAAATTTAATGAATAAAAATAAAATAAAATAAAATAAAATAAAATAAAATAAAATAAAATAAGACAGAACAAAACCAGACATCAGAACAGGACAAAACAAATACAGAGAAGGAAAAAAGCCAAAAAACAAGAAACAAATGTAGATACAGAGACCCATTCATTTACACACTCAGAAATTCCCTAAAACTACAAAAACTAGAAGCCACACTATATGAAAAGAGGACCTGTAAGGTAAAAACAAAAGTGAAAAATAAAAAAAGAAAATTTAAAAAGAAAGAGAAGGAAGAAAACACAAAGAAAAAACCATGGCACGACATTACGAGACAAAGAACCTCCAAAGGTGCTGTTGTTTGTTTTCTGCTGTCCGTCTACTGCTAGGCATGGAGTATCCCTTCCCAGTAGTTTGTTTCTCCAATGAGACTTAGAGAAAAGAACTTTTCATTTGCAAGTGGTTATGAGTTGAAGATGGCATCTGTGCTAGAATTGAGGGCATGTACCTGTGCCTACTTCCCCTCTCAGTGCTTGGACCTCATCTGGCCCAGTCCCCTGTAGACCTTGTGCATTGTGCCTCAGTCTCCCTGAGTTAATACGTGCATTGTCTTTCCTATTGTCTTTAGAGGGCTCTGCTTGTTGGCATCCTCAATTTCTGATACATTCTTTCCACCTCATCTTTTACAGGGTTTTCTGAACATTAGGTGAAGAACTGGATGGAGACATCCCATCTAGCGTTGGGTGTTCCAAGGTTGCTCACTCTCTGCATAATGTCTGACTGTGGGTTTCTGTGTTTATTCTCATCTGCTTCAGAGAAAGCTTCTCTGATGAAGGTTGAGCAAGGTACAAATCTATTACTTTAGCAGAATGTCATTAGAAGTCATATTATTGCTACTTGTTTCTGTTTGTTTGTTTGTTTTTAGAACAGTAGCATCTGGTTTTACTCTAGGTTCCAAGGCTATTCAGCTTCAGGTTCTTGGTCACATGTCTAATTTTTGTTAGTACCATACTAGCTATATTTCTGTAATACAATTTGAGGTTAGAATGGTGATACCTCCTACAGTTCTTACACTATTCAGGGTTGTTTTAACTAGTGTGTGTATGTGTGTGTGTGTGTGTGTGTGTGTGTGTGTGTATGTGTGTTTCCATATGAAGTTCAAAATTGTTCTTTCAAGACCTGTGAAGATTTGTGTTAAAATTTTTGTGGGGATTGCATTGAATCTGTAGATTTGCTTTTTGACTTGAAGTATATATCATACTAAGCTCTCGTTTGCTTACAGTTATCCCAAGATATTTTATATCTTTTGAAGCTACTGTGAAAAGTGTTGTTTCCTTGATTTCTTCTCAGTCCAGTTGTCATTTCTATATGGGAAGGCTACTGACTTTTGTGAGTTAATTCTATATTTTGAAAGCATTTATCAGCTGTATGAGTTCCTTTGTGGATTTTTTGTAGTCACTTACATATGCTATCATATTATCTGCACATAAAGATAATTTAACTTCTTCCTTTGAAATTTATGTCCCCACAATCTCCTTCAGTTGTCTTATTGCTCTAGCTAGGACTTCAAGTACTATATTGAATAAGCACAGGGGCAGTAGACAACTTTATCTTATTTCTGGTTTTAGTGGAATTATCTTGAATTTCTCTCCATTTAAGTTAATGTTGGTTATGGGCTTGCTGCAAACGGACTTTACTATGTGGAGGTATGTCCATTGTGTTCATAATCTCTCTAGAACCTTTATCATGAAGGGGTGTAGGATTTTTTCATAGACTTTTTCCAGCATCTAATGGGATGATCATATAGTTTTTGCCTTGCAGTTTGTTTATATGGTAAATTACACTTATTAATGTACATGTGTCGAACTGATCCTGAATCTCTGGGATGAAGAATACTTGATCAATGTGGATGATCTTTCTGATGTGTTCTTGGATTTTGTTTGTAGTTATTTTATAGAGAATACTTGCATCTGTGTTCATAAAGGTATGTAATTCTTTTGGGGGGGTGAGGGTTGGGTCTTTATGTGATTTTGGCATCAGAGTAATTGTGATATCATAAAACAAATTGATTAATATTCTTTCTGATTTTATTAATGAAATAATTTGAGGAGTATTGGCATTGACTCTTCTTTGGACATCTGGTAGAATTATTTTCTAAAACCATTTGACCCTGGACCATTTTTAGTTGAGAGACTTTTATTGACTGCTTCTATTTCACTAGAGTTTATAGTATGTTTAAAGTGCTTATCTGATCTTGATTTAACTTCAGTAGGTGGTATATATTGTGAAAATTATCCATTTTTAAAAAATCTCTCAGTTTGGAAGAGTAAAGCGTGCCCTCATGGTTCTTTGGTTCTTTGGATTTTCTCCATATCCATTTTATATCCCCCCTTTCCTGTCTAATTCTGTTAATTTGGATATTTTTTCTCTGCCTCTTAGTTAATTTCACTAAGGGTTTGACAGTCTTACTGTTTTTCTCAAAGAACCAACACTTTGTGTCATTATTCTTTGTATTTTTTTTCTATTTCATTTATTTCAGCCACAATTTGATGACTCACAGGCTCTTGTTAATCTTTATTCAATGCAGGGTTACCTGACTAGAAATAATACTGTTCACAGAGGGCTGGGGCCTCAGACACTAGTTAAAGATAGACATGACACAGGCCAATCTAGTCTAGGCAATTTCCATCAAGGCTTTCCTCTCAGATGATGCTAGGCTATGTAAAGTTGTCAACTAGGTTAACTAGGAAGCCATGGAGCTTTGTGGGAATGCTCATGCTACCAGTGACCTCGTTGTCTTGCTCATGTCTAACCCATTGTGCCACACTGCTGATCTACGGCAAATGTCTTGTTTTTTACGCTTTTGAAGCTAATGTGAATTATCACTAGTCACATATCTTTATCTTCGCTTCTGAAAAATGTCTGAACCAAGCAGTCCAGTTATACACACACAAATAACTCATAGCCACCTGGGAAGCACTCCTTTGCAGCACTCAATTAATTACTGGTTCCTTTGTTCTCAGACTAGAAGTTTCCTCTTTGTTTCTGGTACCTGATTATTATACTGAATGACTAATATGACTTTAGAACAGAAGCGTATTGTTCATGATTTTATAATTTACTGCACATGTATGTATACTTATTGGGAGTGAGTTAGCTAAGTTTCACATGTTGGATACTGGCATTTGTCAATTGAGTGGTTTCCTCTTACATGGCCCACTAGTGTAGACAATAGATCAGGTGAAGTATCTTATACTGAGCCTTTGTAACTCTCATATGATGAGCTTTCTTGAGTATGCTCTAAAATCTTGTAAAGATCTTAGTAAAAAAGGAACATGAAGTAAATATGTCATATTGAATATGTTCAGGATAATTTATTTCTTGGAAATGTCACAGAAATCAATTGAACAAAACCTCCAGAGCCTTGGATCCTTTTTTAGTTTCAGTACATTCCAGCATTTTACCCTTCTATAAGACAGTGTTATCATACCTTCACACACACTTTAATAATTGTGCAGAAAGAGTCAAAACCAAGTGGTTATTAACTCTGAAAAAGCAATCAAAGATTTATGGTATCTGATTGATTTCTGAATCACAAAAAAGGCAACCGAAACACCACAGGATAGCATTTGATGTCTTTTTTTTCTTGCCTATGTCTTGTTCCATCTTTGGCTCACAGAGATCTTGGAGATGGCAGTCATGTTCCAAAGATGGAATCCTGAATTACTATCACAGAAGATATATTCACAAAGAACTGTTCCTGTCCAGAAATCAATGGGCTAACCATTAACAAATGCTGGAGAGACTACAGGAAAAGGAAACCTCATGAATCCTCACAGTCCTCATTGGTGGATTGTAAACTAGTATAGCCACTATGCAAATCAGTGTAGAGAATTCTCTAAAAACTAAAACGAAATATATAATGGGACCGAGCTACACCACTCTTTGGCATATGCTCAAAGGACTCAGTTTCCTGCTTTCTAAGTCACAGATACTGGTTCAGCCATGTCCTTTGCTTCTTTCTCTATTCACAGTACCTAGAAAATGGAAATAGCTCAAATGTCCTGTGACTGATGACTAAAACACACACACACACACACACACAAACACACACACACACACACACACACACTATGTGTAAAGAAAAATTAAATCATGAAAATTGAAGGTAAATGAGTGGAACTAGGAAAGACTACACTGAGGGAGTTAGCTAAGATCCAGAAAGACAAACATCATTCTCTCTCTTTGGAGATTCCTAGCTCCAGATCCTCAGATGTGAGTACATAGTCTGCAGCGCTAGAGAAACCAGGAAAGCAGGATGGAATGGGGGTTGTCTAGCAATGGAGAGGCATATAGCAGGATACAAGCGATCATAACCTCAGACTTTCCCACCCATGCCCCACCTCTCAAAATAATGACTCTGAATTATTATTTATTTATGAATAAATTATTTTTTATGATTTTTATTTATGAATAAATTATTTATAAATAAATACCTAGGCCACAAGCTTTGGCTTGTTTCCCAACTAGCTCATAACTTAATTAATATGTTTCCTCTATTCTATGAGTGCCACATGGCTGGTTACCTCTCCTGAGTTTCTTATGTCTGTCTCCTCAAAGCTCAGGGTGAATCTATTCCTATGCCTGACTCTGTCCCCAAGTTCCCCTCTGCCTACCAGAACTCCCACTTTCTATTTCCTACCTCAGCTGATGAGCCATCAGCTTTTTGTTGACAGGTGATGCATCCATATAGTACACAAGAGAGTCTCTCTACAAGTGATCTCATCAGGAAAGTGGGAAAGGGTGTGCCTTTTATGGAGAAGGAGGGTAATCCAGGAGAAGTGGGGGATAAAGCAATCATCTGAAGAAGCCACAAGAAATCATGCTATTAACTAATTACTTAAAATTAAGAAGACCTATAATATACATAATTCCTTGTATATTATATACATATATGGTTTTAATGAACTTTTCCCATGATGCTCCAGCCAAGAGCCAAAGACCATCTAACATAAGCTGTAATACTAGACATAAAAGCCCTCTTTTGAGTTCTTGGTCAGATCTACCCAAGAGATTCTTCTCCCAAAATTCCAGCAACTCTTGCTTTTGCTCTTGCTTATGCCCCAGAGATATAAGGCAAGTTTCTATTGCTCGAGACCTATGTACTTCAAAAACAGGGTCCATAGACCCTGAGATGGAACTGACATTAATGTCCCCTCTCTGAGGACTAGTTTTCATGGTACCATGCAAGCTTCCAAAGGAAGGAAGTGGTACACATACTTCTGTGGTAACTAACAGCTCCCTCGTTGGATCTAAGATCCTCTTCTTATAGGGACACTATGTCTAGCACTGGAACTGTAGTTAATTACTCAATTCGAGTGAAATCACAGATATTGGAGGAAAATCTACAACCATTAATTTACTAAATTAGCATAATTTCTCACAACAATCTATAAACATTTGCCCATATACCCACAGATAAGTGTGCTCTTCATTTCTCGTTAGGGAAACTTCTTTCTTTCTTTATTTTTTTTTACAACAGACAGACTATAGAAAACCATAATCAACCAGAGTGCAGAGTTGTGTTTCCAGTGGATACATCTATAAAACATTCTCACACCCAAGGCTCAGGAAACATTGAAGAAGAGGGACCAGAAAGTTCTAAGAGTCAGGGTGTCAGGGAGTTTGGTGGGTAACTGAGTTTCTAGTAATATCAGAAGCTAAACCCATAAACTACCCACATGATTGCTTAAATGTGAGCTGAACAAGGGTGACACCAAGGACATGGCAAAATGGACAGGAAGAATCCCAAGACCTCACCCCTAAAAACTGAGGAAAGCAGCCGGGCGGTGGTGGCGCACGCCTTTAATCCCAGCACTCGGGAGGCAGAGGCAGGCGGATTTCTGAGTTCGAGGCCAGCCTGGTCTACAGAGTGAATTCCAGGACAGCCAGGACTACACAGAGAAACCCTGTCTAGAAAAAACCAAAAAAAACCAAAAAAACAAAAAAACAAAACTGAGGAAAGCTATGCACAGGAGAGCTGGTCTTTCCTATGGAAAAGCATACCAAATAGTTTTCTAGTGCCAAATAGTCAGCCCTGAAAACACACATACAAGTAATACTGTAAAGACCAAGCAGGCTATATTTAGGCATGTGTGTGTGTGTGTGTGTGTGTGTGTGTATGTATGTACGTATTTATGTATATACACATGCATTCACTATTTATTGGGGCTTGGATTGCTTCCATGTTTTCTACTCCTGTATTACATTTCTGTGAACATTTTAGCACACGTTTTGCAGGGTTAGATGTTTTCAGCTCTCCTGTTTTCCAAGGTTATTTTAGCAATTAAAAGTCTGATAGTCAATGTATAAGAATTCCAAGTTTTCCAGGTCCTCAACAACAATTGTCCCTTTTCTTTCAGCATCCTTATGTGTGTGAAGTGGAGCCTTTCTGTGGTTTTCATTATGTGTCCATAGTGATTAGTGTCGGAGAATTTTTCTCTGGCCATACAGACATCATCCTGGTAGGAGGACTATTAGAAATCTTTGCTAACTTTGAAGTTGAGGGTCTTCTTTTTCTTTTAAAACCTATTTACGGTTGTGTTTTAAAGCTCTCCTTATATTCTGATTGCTTCAGATCTCCTCATTATTAAATTTAGTTTCTCCAAGATCAGTTTTTCTCATGTTTTATGTGTTAATATTTTCTTCTCTGTACAGTTTTGTTGTTTAGACACACTCTTTCTTTTCATGGAATTATATTTTCTTATATCCAATGTAGAAGATGAATTTTTCTATCATTTTTTCACTAGTAAAACTTTCATAATATAAAATTTTTTGAGAACACAATTAGCAACCATCAACCTGTCTATTCTCATTATGTTTATTTTGCTTAAAAGTAGTTATTTGACAAGTTCGTGATGTTCTTTCTCAACTTGGTTCAAAATACTCTATTAATGATTAATATCTTCTGGAGTTCAAAGTATGAACTTGGCTCTTATTCTAATTCTAGGTCAGATGAATTATGATCTATACTTATTTCTTTAAAAAATTTCCAATATATTTTGAGGTGGATACTGAGCAGAAGTAAAAATGTGTTATTCTGCCCTTTCTCTCCAAACCTGCTAATATTTCAAATTGAGTAAAATATATTAGGATACCACCATGTAGAAATCATTATGGATTTAGTCAAAAGTGAAATAAAGTTGACACCTTCAACTTTCTTTAGAAACTAGGTTGTTTTCGGAAATTCAGCAAGTCTTCTGGAGTCACTGGCATGCAAGAGTAAGCCAAAGCCAACCAGAGAGTGTACCTCTTACTCAGTCCAGGCCCCAGTCTCTTAATGGCTGCTGTCAAAACTCTGCCATTGGTTGCAAAATCTCAAAATAAAGCATTCAAGGCAAGTTCACAATCGATTTATTCTGGTAATGCTACCCTCTCACCTCTGATGAAGTGCTGGTTTTCCATTTGGGAATGTCACATTTGTATGGGTTCAAGTGTTAATCCAATGACATAGAGTCAGCTCAAGTGGTGAGAGTCCAAAGATCAAGTTCTTTAATCCTCCAGCCAAGCGTCTAACCACCAAACCACACTACCATTCTCTCTAATTACCTGTTAGGTAATAGGTGTAAAAATATGTCTTTGAGGTGATGAGATAAAATTAGAAGCTAGGTGACTGGTTTGGTCTTAATATCTGTCTTAGCCACTAAAACAAACAAACAAACAAACAAGCCACAAGGAACAATTGGGCCTAAATAATTCTTTGGGAAAATAGAAAAAGTGGATGGAGTCTCTGAGTAAATTCACACTGTGAAAGCAAACAGGCATTTAGGCGTTTTCCTAAGACCCCCAAAGTAGACAGTTTCTAAAGCTTTCTGGAGACATGCTATCACCCAGAAGAGGCTGGGATTCTGGTTCTCTCTCTCTCTCTCTCTCTCTCTCTCTCTCTCTCTCTCTCTCTCTCTCTCTCTCTCTCTCCTTTAAGGGGCATTTTTGAAAATCTTTTGCAAGTTTATCATCAAGGGCTTTATTTATGTTATTTGATTTTGTTAATTTGAAGTGTAGAATACATAAGAAAGTAGAATTTAAAAGTATTTCCTTCAAACCATCTTATTACCTACTAGCAATAAGCTTCAGCAATAAAAACAGGAACATTGCAATGGGATGGGTCATTAGAAACACAGGGTGGGGTAGTTATTAAAAACACAGGGAGCCTTGGGCCGTAGTAACTTCCGCCATTGCTATCATGGGCAAGGAGTGCCTGGGCAGCCTCGTGAGGTCGATCACAGCACTTGCTTATAGAGCTGACTCAGGTAGGCACTTAATAAACCTTGGCTTCAGTATCTGTAAGAAGCATTATGGACCTGTGACTTATCTATTTTTATCAAGATTATAAAAATGAAGTACTGAGGAGGTTGGAAAACAACCTCGAGAAGTTTAACATTCTCTTAATGACTGTATTTTGAAGTGAAACTTCTTAAGGGAAACAAAGAAAAAAAAATACGTGTCATATTCTTTCCCCTTCTTTTGAAGGCAAAGCACACTGGATTTAGCTAACTGGCATGCTTCTTTATCCCACTAGAGGGTGGTCCTGTCACCTGCATGGTACAGAACACACAGGATGTGGGAAAGCACTCAGAACGGGAAGCACATGTGCTGTGTTTTATCTCCTGTGACTCTGCCACGTTCTGACCCTATTAGCTTTCCTCCCATCCCTTGCCTCTCATACCTTCACTTTTCCAGCCTTTCTTTTGTGGCGACGGCTTTCTATGAAGCTAGTATGTGGGATGCACACACAGCTGTAAAAGTGAGTCTACAGGAATTTAATGGTGCATAGCTTAAACTTCAGCATGGTTCTTAGTTCCAGATAAATATGATGCCCCAGGTCAGTACATTAAAGGATGTGCCTGTGTCGTTACCATCGGCAAAGCATAAGATCACATTTCAAAAACACAAAGGAGAAATGTAAGAATCTATAAAGGAATGGAGATGGCTCTGAATTGTAGAGACCAAATTATAGAATTTTTGTGGTTTTAGAATTGTCGTTTTATTACTTCAAAATGGATTCAAGTAAGTTCTAATAAAGACACAGTGAGAGAACTTGGAATTAACAGCTTCTTCCAACCACATACTCACAACTTCAGTATAAACCAGACCAAAGGAGAAGAAAGAAACCCCCGGCTTTCTTGCCTACAGTCTGGAGACAGCTTTTAGACCACAGAATAAAAGGGAAACTTAAACAGAGTATGGTGTTCTGTCTGTGTAGAGGAGGGCAAACTGGAAATCCAGGGAGGCCCCATTCTTACAGCATACAGGAAAGGGTACGACAAACAAAATAGTCACGATGGAAGACCCCAGAGGCTCCAGATAGGGAATCCTGAATATCTGACTGAGTGACAACTTCCAACAGTTATAAAAGAACTCTTAGGAACATCCTCAGTGTTCAAATAAAGTTGAAAGCAGTTTCTGGTTTCACCAGGGTGCTAGTGTGCTGTGTCATGGGAGAAGGGCAGACTTCTTCAGAGTCTGATGCTTCACCTGTGTATCTAAATTAGTTGTAGACTTGAGGTCTTCTCTAGTCCTGACCCAAAAAGCTTAAAGAAAATCTTAAATTAACATAACTGGTTCTAGTTAATTTATTTACATGCTAAAAAATATTATTTGAGAGAACACAACAAAATCTAACAAGCATCACAGGACAGCCATAATTATTACCATTTGATGAAATACTACTGAGGAAGGTCTGACTAATAACCAGGAAAGAAGTCGGTCATTAGAGATAGATGGTGAGCCACTTTCACAACTGTTCTTTATCTCAGAATCAGGAACTGAGTGACAGGAAAGATGAACATGGCCATGAGGAAACCAAAAGGCTTGAGAAGAAGCCTTACAGAACCAAGAGGTGAAAACACAACACCAGAAACAAGAATTCCCTCAGCTGAGTTATCAGAAACTTGATACTTTATTTATAGACTTAAAGATGAGTGACCATAGTGATAAAAATTAGAAATAGTTGAAAATGCAAGATGGATGAAATAAAGACTAAAAAGTTAGAAGAATGACAAACAAGTAAAACTCCTGGTGATGGTGAGAGATCAAGCGATCCACACCTGGAGCTCTAGAATGATGAGGTTATAAGCAGATTGGTTACTCAAGGACTTCAAGTACACAGAAAATTTTTTCTTAACATTTTCTGTTTAATGGAACGTTACTTTTTACATATGACGTAAAACATTTTTGTTAACATTAAGACATATTAAGAAAGTTAAATAAATAGCCCCATTACAAGTGGAAGCAATATAAAATAAATAAAAACTTGTGAGCAAATGACATTTTTATGTGGCATTGTAGATCCATGTAGTCTACAGTGATGCTTATATTGGACTGTGAGTCTAGAGTTACATTGGCTTCTGCACAATAGCAAGGAAATTATGGCATGTAAACCAATCAATTCTATGCTGTGAATAATAAAGAAAATTTGTATTCGTGGCTATGTTTATTTTACAAAATCTATAGGAAAAGAGAAGAATTTATTTCCAAATAAGGAGTTGAGCCCCATGGTAACAAGTCTCAGCAAGTGTCGACTGATCTGAGAAGGCTATTGCAAAACCTTTGCAAGGAGGAACCATGCCCCTCAGCTAGAACTTCCCAACGACTGTATTCAGAAACCTAGAAAATGCCCAGAGATAGACCATACTCCAGAATTTTTATTATAAGCAATTGTAATAGCAAAATCCCATTTTCTAAGTTAGTTCTTAAATTCATACAAGTATAGCCATTTTTATGTCTTATATTTTGCCATGTGTTTTGAATAAATCCAAAAGTCATAGTCACTCTGACTTTGTAATGTTGTAAGGGTCCATCGAGTGGATTTCTACTATGATTTTTAAGTAATTTTCAATGTTTTAGTTTTATCAATTCTAGAATAGCTCTAAATAGCTGATTGAATTAACTGAGTTTTCTGGTGCAGCTGTGATCTGAAGGGTAAAGAAATGTGGTCTTTGTAGATTTTCTTTTTATCTCAGATGACTCAAATCTTCATTCTTATTGAAAGAAAAAGGGAAATGGAAGAAAGTTTAAGTTAAAGGCATCAAAATTTTCTTAAATAGAGATCGTTGATGAGGAAAGAGTAACAATAAAAAATCAAGTGAACAGACAGAGAGCACTAGTGAGAATTCAAAATTAGAGTTACACAAACTATAATTTCTACAAGAAGAAAAGCTTGCATTGAAACTAATTTTTTTCTGCATCATCTGCTTGTAAACTTTTAAAAATCCAGTAAGCATAAATCTATATTTTATTTGCCACAGCTTTAAATTTATTGTAAGAAAAATCTGTAGCATAAGACAATTACAAGGTGGAGGGCGAAGTGTCCCAGTGGTTAAGAGCTTTTACAGAGAACCTAGGTTGTCTTCCCAGTACCCACATGGTGGCTAACAACCACCTGTAGCTCCAGCTTCAGTGCCCTCTTCTGGCCTCCTCCGGTACTGCATGCATCTGGTAAACATACAGACATGCAAAAGACATATACATGAGATAAAAATGAATAAATCTTTTTTAAAAAGCCTCATCAAACACATATGATTTATAGAGCACATAAAAATTAAAATGGAGGTATAAAATAGCTCAAGAGAAAGAACATGGGAATTATCATTGTTTCAAAGGTCCTATACCCTATGTGAATGTATGTGCCGTATGCCCAAGGGAAACTAATCCAAAACCCCAGAAGAATAGGATATGTAAATAGTAAGAAAAATAATAGTAATTTTAAAGATATTTACTCTAAGAGTGTAACATAAAGCCAAAATAATGAAACCAGATAGGTATATGGGCACAGGCTTGCAACGCTTTTGACTCTACCATCCTAGAGTCAAAGGAAGGGAGACTGCAAGATTAAAACCACCATGGGCTACATAGGAACTCTAGACAACCCTGGCTATATGTAGGACGCTGTCTCAGAAAATCGAGGGTAAGAATGTAGCTCAGTGGTGGAACACCTGCTTAGCATTCACAAGGACCCAAGTTCGATTTCTAGAACTAAAATGAATCTGTAATTTAATTTATTGTGAATTTATTATGTATGAAATAAAACTGAATTGCTACGCAGAGTGACATTAACAGGATTAGCTGTGTACTATTCCAGAAATCAACTCAATATAAACAAGACTTCACGAAGGTTGAGTGTTCAATAGTTGAGTGAGCTTAAGTACTAGGCAAAATGAAGCTTATGCAGCTAGACTGATAACAGAATGCACAGGTTACAATGGTTAGAAACAGCCATTTCTCAATAACTGTGGGGTTAGTTCATGGAGTATACAGGAATCCTAAATTTGCATTTACAATGTTGATTGAAAACGAGGTCAAAGGTTAGGGGAGGGACCTGCTCACAAATGGATGGCTTGGAAGAGACCCAGTAAATTTAGTCATGCATTGTCCTACAATTTGAATATTGATATGGTCAGATGCATTTTGTCAAAACTCATGAACCAGTGCCTGTCTCGTCTTAGTATATAATCTTCATGAACGGCTCAAAACCAAGGGAAACAAAGACACAAGCAAGCCCACCAGCATTCCAGAGAGGCTCTTACAAGGTTTGCATTCTCAAGGAGGCAGTTGGGAGCCATGTTGGAATGTTATTCACCATATGACATCAGACTTTATCAATCTTGGAGCAGATTTGACTTGCGTTTTCAACTATTGCATCTTTTCTTGCTCTCCTGATTTCTGTTGACTCCCTTCTGGGTGTTTTCACCACACCCCTCTGCATTTCATCTTCTGTGGCTGTGTACTTCTTTTTTTCCTAACATGTCCTGCACTCTGAGCATTATTTCTCACAGATGTCTTCCCCACAGTTCTCTTCTTCACTGTGTCTAATCTGCTATCACACATATTGGCACAACTGTACATTTCCGTTATGTTAAACTAGTATGAGCAGGAAATCAAGAACCCAGTTCTCTGGTGATGGTCCATATACAATCATTTATATCTTGTAACTCTGTTGTCCTCTTTCAATTTATTTTTGATGCTTGAAGTTTTTATTTCATTTAGGTGTATGCATGTTTGTTTGAGTTTATGTGCATTGTCTACCTGCAGGAGCCACAAGAGGCCAGAAGAGGGCACCAGATGCCCTAAAACTGAAGTTGCAGGTGCTCGTGAACCACTGTAAGCGCTCATAGCCACTGAGCCATCTCTTCAGCCCCAGTACATTAAGATTTAAAATTCGCATTGAATTGCAATAGTATTAGTCATTGGTCTTTTGTAATAGTGATTTTCTCTTCTCTAGCCTTAGCACTTACTAGAATGATTTTTTAAAAACCAAATAGTGGGTATTTTGAAAAAAATTCAGAGGCCTTGAGGATATCTTCCACAGCTATGTTCTTGAATTTGTGGATTCAAGGATGGAAGTCAGTCTATGTGGACGTGTAACACTGTCAGTCTGTCCTTAGCCCTTAGGATAGACTCATGTGGACCCCAGATGTCATCAGAGACATTTCTCACAATTAGCCATGTTTTGGGAATGAGGGTTCTACAACTTGTTCATGGCTCTATTTCTTTTTCTGAAAAATTGATTGAGAAATAATTCATGTACCACTGACTACTTAATATATACTCTTCAATGAGTCTTTACAGTATTTATATCAGAGAAACTATGTAAAAATTGAAGATACAGAACCATCAGTGCCCTCAGCCTCTCCTGTCCTCCTTGGCAGCCACCACCTCCAAGATTTGTATGGATTAGCTGGCATTTTCTAGAATCAGTTCTTGCTCATTTCACAGTTGATATTAGTTCTTTGGAAAACAAAGGCCATTATAAGAACTTCCCATCTTCTCCTCCCTCCCTCCATCCCTCTTTTCTTCAATTTTTTCTTAGAAATCTATTGCCCTTTGGCCTGCATCAGAACTCTACCTGTGCTCTCTTTGTCTTGTCTCGTTTGGTTTTTTAGAGAAACCCATGTGTTTGAGTTGGATGGTGGTATCTTCCAGGGGACTTACATCTATAAACATGCTTGGGGAAGAAGTTTCTCTAAAATCTGTTTTGTTTGTTGGCTTTCAGATCATTCTTTCTGTTTGCCATTTTCTGGTTAGTAACAGAATATGTGATATCAGCTGGGATCTTTTATATTTATAATTATACCATACAGCATATATGTACATGAAATTTTATTTGTGGATATTCTATCTTGTGGTTGCAATAAAACTGTTACCATTATTGTTTTCTCTTTTTCTTCAATGATATATTTTTTTAAGTTTTATTACATTCATTTATTTGTGTGTGTGTATGTGTGTGTGTGTGTGTGTGTATGTGATAGTATGTATGGGAGGTTTACAGGACAACCTGTGGGAGTCAATTCTCACTTTCCAGTAAGAATTAAATTCATGTCAAATTGGTGGTAAATACCTTTACCAACTGAGCCATCTCATTAGTCCCTTTAACAGCACAATACATTTTAAAGTTTTACTGTATTGTTTTTAATTATGTATATGTGTGCATATGTATCTGTGTAGATGTGAATGCTATGCCTATGGAAGCCAGAAGAGGGCATCATCCTGGAGCTGGAGTTACAAGTAGTGTTGACTGAGGTGCTGGGAATGGAACTCCAGTCCTCTGTAAGAACAGTGCACACTCTTAGTCATTGAACTATCTCTCTAGTCATCTCTCTAGCCCCATCCTTTAGTAATCTTTTGGCTAGTTCCTACCTCCCCCTTCATATGTTTTACTGCATGGCTTATAATGTGGGGTTGTGGTGTCTTTTGGTTGTTTGACTTCTCAAAGCTCTAGATTCCAATCCTTCCTGCTGTCATTACATAGCTGATGCTGTACCACATCTATTTCTCTAACTCCCACCTAAGTTTTACCCTGACCCCTGTGAGGTCTGTTGGTCTCTAGTGGTTAGCAGAGGATGTGGGTAGGGTTCTCCTTTTGTCTGTGAGTTCCTGCTTTGTAGTTCTCTTGCATAGGAAGCCATTTTTCTGGACTCGTGCTCTGTGTCTGCTGTATTAGGCTGTTGGATTCCTCTGTCTGCTTTATGGACCATGAAGTACAGCAGAATGGACTGGGTTAAACTGAAGAAAACAGTTAATAGCCCTACACCCCTTCCCAGAGAGTGATTTCCTCTCTGGTGTCTTTCTGCCTGTGTGCTGGGCCCTTGGGCACCTTGCCTAAGCCCCAGTGATTCCTTGACAGTTAGGAATTTAGGCAGATTTGGTACTTAGATTTTGTGTCTTTGTCCTTGTGAAGTTCTTTGGCTGTTAAACTCTACCTTACCTGACATTTCAACATTTTGGAAAGTTTAACCTTTGACATCCCATACTTTGACCAGTTCATGCTGTGGCTTTTCCATTGTTAACTTCCTCTTAAATTTTTAACAATTGTTTTATTCACTTCATGTGCCAGTGTCTCACCTGTATAATGTTGGTACCAGAGGAGGTAAAAAGAGAATGTCAATTCCCCTAGAATTAGATTGCAGACACTTTGAAACCACCTTGTGGGTCCTGGGAATCAAACTTGGATCCTCTGCAATAGTAACAAGTGCTCTTAAATACCAAGCCATCTCTCCAGATCCTCCACTACTCTCTTTAGGAGCTTCTGTATAGGACGATAAGCACCTAACACCAGAAGTTACAAGGGCTTGTCTCCTCAATCTTGTTCTCTGATTGAGAACACCAATTCCTGCAGTTTCTAAACGCTCTGGAAGGTTCTTGTCCCTTTAAGTAATTAAAAGTGTGTGTGTGTCCCCCACAGGATCACTCTATTCTGCTAGCTAGAAGCATTTTCCTTTGCCTATGTTACTACTCAGTGCTGGAATTTTCCTTTACATATGTTTTTTATTGTCATATTTATTTCTTTTAGTGAAGATAAGCCTGTTAGATTCCTGGTTTTCCTCTGTCAGCTAAGGTAACTGTGCCTTTCAAGACATTTGTTTGCTTTGTCCCGGTCGTCAAGTTTGCCGGCATAAGTGTTTCTGATATTAATAATTCATTTCAGCTCTTCTGTTTTCCTGGTTGGCTGCATTGGTTTTTATTGGCCATTTCCAGAAATGTCTCTTGTTTCCCTGTTATATTGATGTCAGGTTTATAAAGTCTTTATTTTTGCTTATATTATTGTACTTCTAAGTCCTGAACGTGATAGTGCCCATCTTGATGATAGATCTTTTCGTTTAGGAACATACTTTGCAGCATCCCACAGCGTTTTGATACTTTCTCTTTTGCTAATTTTTTAGTTTGCATGTGTTGTGGACACTGGGGTCATACATATGAATCTTGAGGTGTGTGTACCCATGTGCGAACATGTGGAAGACAGAGGAAGGAGTCACATGTCTTCCTCTGTTGCTCTCCCTGCTTTATTGCCTTGAGATAGGGTCTCTCACTGAACCCAAAGTTCACAGTTCAGGTTTGGCTCAATCCATGGTGATCTCTATTCATCAATGCCCAAGTGGCAGGAATGAAGAGCTATGCTTGACCTTAACATGGATGCTGGAGAATAAAATCAGGTTCTCATACTAATTAATGAGCCATTTCTTCAGCTCAAGCTGTTTCTTATTTTACCTGTGAGCAACTCAAAAAGGTTTTCCTTAGTTTCCAAACAATTTTGAATTTATCTGTGCCATTTCTATCATTTGACTCTTAATTTTAATCCAGTTTTCATCATAGAATATCAGCTGTGTGATTTGGATTCATTTATATGTATTGAGAATTGATGGTGTGCTCAGTGTTTGGTCTATCTTGATGAATCTTCCTGTGCCCTTGAATATAGTTGGTGGTGTTCTATGTGGAGGGCACTGTGTTCCAGGTTGCTGAATTCGATCAGCAAGTTGCCTGATAATGAAACTATGTTCAGTGATGTGTGTGCATGTGGAGGCCCACGACTAACATCAAGAGTGGTTTTAGCTTATTCATTGAGGTAGGTTGGGTTGGAATTGAACCTAGAACTCACTTATATGGTTAGTCTACCTGGGCAACTTGCTTGCTCTAATGATTCCCCGACTTTTCTTTCTTGGTGTAGGAGTTATGGGGAGGAGTTCATGATCACTTGGAATTTATGTAGGTTCTGGGGATAGGAACTCTGATTCTCACACTGTAACAAGCACTTTGTACACTGAAGAATCTCCCAGCCTTGGTCTCTGCTGTTTTAACTACAATTTTTGACTATTTACATTTAATGCATACTGTTAAGTTTAAATTTACCATGTTGCCACTAGTTCACCACTGGCACCCTTATTCATTCATTCTTCCCTCCCCCATTTTTCTTTCCTTGGAAAAATTTTAGCATTCCATCTTATCTCCTTAGCTTGTTGGTAGTTTTTCTTCATTTAATGTTATGCTCATCATATAGGACAAGCTTCTCCATAGTACACAATAATCATATCATAATATTATATGTATTTTTAAGAGTCAACTACCACTTAAAATTTTGTAGTGATTATTGGTTTTTATGGTTCTCTCTCTCTCTCTCCCCCCCCCTCTCTCTCTATCTATCTATCTCTCTCTTTCTCAAAAACAAAATCTTCTGTAGCATAGGCTAGACTGGAATTCTTTATGCAGTTCAAGCTGGCCTTGAACTCATGATCCTTCCACCTTAGTCTCTTGAGTACTAGGGTTTCACTCTCATGGTTTTTTTCCTGGTTCCCTATACATGTTTTAAAGATACTTTTCCCACTTCTCAGAATGTTTGTCGCCATTTGAAGTTGAGGAAAAACGCAAGTCCCAGACACATAGGTTGCTAAATGTAGACACTTTTCCCCTGTTAGTTGAAGTGAGGACAGATTGTGAGAGCAAGTGAGTGGCCAGCATTAGGCTTAACTGTTAGGATAAGCTGGGAGCTGTCTTTCATAATTTGTTCAAACATCTGGCCACCACTGTTAAATAGGTTAGGGAAGAGCATATGGTTCTCATTTAGAACACTGCAAATACCATCATCGTGGTGACTGTGAAATTTTTAAAAAGTCCAATACTGTTTTGATTATAAACTCAGACAGAAGAAAAAAATAAAAACAAACAAAAAAACCAACCGCATGTTAAGCTAAGAATTTTAGTGTTTCATTACGGGGCTGTCTAATTCTGTATCATGTTGTGACTTTGAGTGTTACTTTAATGAAAAGACAACCACAGAACAAGAAAAAAAAATCAAACAATAATATATATGTACAAAAGGAAATGATAAATATATGAGAGTTCATTCTTATTAAAAGATTGCACTTAGAATCTGAGTTACATGTTTCTGTTGTAAGCCTATTGATTAGGAAGAAATGTATGTGTTTTCCAGTCAGACTATAATTAAATCGAAGCCTTCTATCTCTGTAAAACAGATGAAAGGGCTCTCGTAAGAGCTGTTAGGTTAATCCAGCTGCTCAAAATGTATGTTGTATTTGACCACTTGCCAAAAAAAAGAAAAAAAAAATCTGTGGCTACCCGAGCCAGCTGGCATGGGGTTGGAGGGTGGAAATCTCTCAGCTGATTAGGACTCTATGGCTGAAGATGTTTTTATAAACTCCACTTTCAAAATGACACTTTTGGCTGTCCTACAATTTTGCCAAGCAATAATATCTTCAAAACTAGTTTTCTCCTTAAAAATATCTCTCCTGATTCATATTACAAGACTTCTTAAAGTGAGCCATTTAATAATACTAAAAAAATAAGAACTGGCAGTGTAGCTCAGTGATGGCACACTTAATGCCCTGGGTCCAATTGCTAGCACTAGCAAGCAGAGGGAGAAAAAGATTGGGTAGGGATGGAAAACAGTAAAGTTGTTGACACATCAACTAAAGAGACTGCAAGCTTGTCACACTTTTTATTGAAAAACAGAGACTAGGGTAAATCAAAGTCAAATTTAAAGTAAAGAGCACAATGGAGATATTCATGTTATAGGTTAATAATTCACTGTATTCCTTTTCCACTGTTATTTAAAGAGAGACTGACCATGGGTTCACAGAGTTACTCAATATTATACTTTTATTTCCCCCACTGCTTGGATTAGATTGTCTTTGTTTTATTAGAGTAAGCACTCATGTTTCTAACCATTAGGAAAATCTTGAATTACTTTGGTACCTGGCTCACATGCACGTGCATCTGTGCGTGTGAGAGGGTGTGTGCGCATGTGTGTTCGCATGCCTGCCAGGTGTGGAGCCGAGTCTGTCACACTAACAAGTCCCCTGCCACCCTCCCCTTTGATTTTTCCCCACCTGGTGCTTACCACAGCAACATGTCTGACTGGCCATTTGAGTTATCTGAGAAGCTGTCAAAAGGCTGAGAAGATTTGGGAAGATTTCAAAAGCTTAGCTGAGCCTGCTTTCTAAAGAATAATACTTCATGACACTTTTATTCTCTATCCCAAACCTCAGATGTTTTATTTTATTTTTCACTGTAAAGTGGAAGCAACAAGTCCTCAGACTCAGTATACTTTGAAAGTATAAAAATCACAGACTGCAGCAGCTCTCTCTGAGTTGTAGACATTTATGGTTTCAGATAGTAAAGCGATTTGATGGGCTGGTATCACTATAAGCAATATAAAAATAAAACCTCAACTAAAGACATGTGGCTTTAGTCGTCCTACTGTGTGAATGTTAGCTTTATTCATATTTGGTTTTATTTGCTTATTTTAATGCTAAAATGTACCAAGGTCAAATGGTTTAGAAGTCTAGAATAAATAGAAGAAAATGTCACCAGCCTGCTCTACACTTAGCTTTTACCCACAAGTAGCCATTCTCTCCACCCTTTTCCCTGAACATCCTCCAGACTCAGCCACGTTCTGTAACATTGCTTCTGTCAACACACAAGGACATGGACTGTCCAGTCTGCTTTAAATTTCAGTTCAACACACATTTTCAGTAGAAATAGACTCCAAGTGCTGCAAATATACATATTCTCAAAACAGTGTTCTGTTTATCTTATATTCAAAATCACCTGATTGCTACATCCCCCATCCCTCCTGAAATATTCACAACACAAGATGTACTGCCACCTCCCCTTATTGCCCACTACTTCTTCTTTCCTAGAATGACAGCATGCTTTGTATGAGTTCTATACCTGTACCTCCTCTCTTTGACAATGCCATTCATAGGCATGCTTCAGCATTTCTTTGCTTTATTTCACAGGATGTACTCAGAGGTGAGTCCCCATCTTCTGCTCTTATAAATCACGCTGCAATGTGTAATTTTCTGTATCCACAATACTGTAAGTAGTGTCTTTGTAATAAAGGCATTTGTGCCAGAGGTGGCATGCAGGTAGTTTTTGGAAGATAATGCAAATTCTTCACAACGGTTACAGAGAGAAAGCCACACAGTACAGAGATCACTGACTTCTACCCATCCCCACCAATGTTTTCCAGCCCTTAGATTTTTGTCCTTTTCCCTAATCCTTCCCCCTTTCCTTTCTCCATTTTCCTTCCCCCTCTTCCTTTCCTCCCTACTCCTCATCTGTAATCCCAGTGCTTGAGAGGGAGAGGCAGAAGAACTGAAACTCTATGATCATCCTTACCTACAGAGGGAGTTCAAGGCCAATATGAATTGTGGCTGAACACTATGTCAATTTCCACTGCATCCTCACCAAGGAAAAGGTGAAGAAGGTGTTAATGTACCTTATGGGAGCACAAATGTCTATTTCTCCTTCCACTTTTTTAGCTTTTGCTATATATTCAACCTTATGCTATTGCTTGCAAATAAAATCAGAATTAAATCTTGATATAGACTGACCATTTCTACTCTAGGCATACCTTTTTATTTCTAGCCCTTTCAGTGATGCAACAAACAGTGTAGCTTGTTTCTAGCCCTGTGTGGCCTTCAGTGCTGCAACAGTAGCTTCACAGTGCAGTGACATCGCTTAGTGTCACCTGCTGTCCCATGCCCACCATTAGTTGTAGGCTTCGGTGTCCTCACCATAAGGGATGCCTTCTATACTACGCACATTGGGATTGTTACCAATGTCTTTGTTTTTCAATTAAGACATTCCGGCCATGTTTGACCTTGTACTGCTCATAATTGCCTCTGTGAGTCCATTTTATTCCCCTCTTGAATTATTTTTCTCTTGAATGTTTTAATTAAAATATTTGTGATCCCATTGTTGTCCTATGTGCTGTATTAGTTTATTACAAATACTGCCTTTCATGACTGTTACCATGACTCTCCTCTAAGATGTGAGGAGGGTCCCCTAATTGACTGGACACCTCTGCATAGCTGCTTGTAATGATGTCTTCACCAACTCCGCCTTCCCTGTGAGGCGCCATCAGTGTTGGGCACCACCGCCTTCCCTGTGAGGGCGCCATCAGTGTTGGGCACTTCAAATCCCCAGGTACTTTCAGGTCCATTTCAAATCATGGTACTGCTACTGTCACACAGAAAACAGAAGCCACCCGGTGTTTGAATTAGTCACTTTGCTTTCCTGACTCTCAGTGTGTTCTGTGCTTCCATATTCCATTACTCTCTGTGCCTGAAGAACTCTGGGCATTTCTTTCGTTGTATATTCTACTGCCAATCAACACTCCAGTCTCTGTGACAGTCTTTTATTCAAAGGACGGTTTGTAAAAGATTCTGGGTTTGAAATTGTTTTCTTTCCGCCTGTTAAATTGTTATTTCATTTTCTGCACCTTTGGGTCATTTAAGTTGGAAATTTAGCTTTCAGCATCGTTCTTTGTTAGGTAACGTGTGTTTTCCCTTGGACGTTTTGAAAACCTCTCTCTTTGTCTTTTTGCTTTAGCAGTTTTACCACGTACCAAATGTACAAACGTGCTTTGCCTTTTCATTTGCTTGTGATTCATAGTTTTTCCTTAGTCTTTGATTCTGGTCTTTTGTCACTTTTGAAAATTTTCAGCTATTAACGTTAAATCCTCTGTGCTATAGACTCTCTCTAGCGCTTTAGTTACACACTACACCTCCTTCAAGGTGCCCTTGTTTCTATGATGGTCTAGTTTTACTTAATATGTATTTCTGTATTTCAGATAGTATTTGACTCAAAATATTATTACTTATATTGCTAAAAGGCATTTGTGTGTGTGTGTGTGTGTTCATGTTCCTACAAGATTCCCTCATCTAAAAACTGATACTGGCCTTGGCTTTGGAAATTATCTCTGAGATGCAATTATCAATATGGAGGAGTCTCGAATAAAACCAAGATGAGAGAACATTAGTTTTGGTAAAATCAATATAATCTAGAAGCCCTTTTAATTAAACATTGAATTATGAAAGGATGTTTAAGTCTGCTGGTCATCAATTTTTGTGATGCTTTAAAATTCTTTTCAGTGCTTTATAAGCTACGCCTTTATCTTTCTTTAGGCAGAGACCTCAATATATTGGGTTCATATAGGGTGTGAGTAAAGCTTGGAACAGAAATGAGTATATTCCTCTGCCTTGTACCGTTCTCATGGTAATAGCCCCTGTATCTCTTCACTGCTAAGATGTGAGAAAGAGTACACAGGAGACTGGAACAATGTTGTCTTTTACATAAGAGCCTACTTCAAAGAGGCCATAGCTAAGCACCCCAGAAGGCACTCCTAAGCACTGACATTGGCTCTGATTCCCAGTGCCACAAACACACCCTACAAAGCCAGCCTGTAATCTCCACATGTCCCCTGGTAGGCAGTTATGAAATGCTTCTAAAATAAATGATCATCACATCTGTCTAATTGGAAACATTGTTTGGTGATTTTCTATGTCTAGGAACATGGCAGCCCTAGAGCAGTGAACAGAGGCAATAGGAGAAGAGGAAGGACTAAAAGCTGCAGATATTGAGGACAGGAGTGTCCCATGCACAGCTGTTGCATTAGGCATAATAGAATCTTAATTTCAGAGTGGTATCCCTGACATTAAGAAGACAGATGGTAAGCAGGGCTCAGTGGTAATGGCTACTATGCCACGTGTTCCACAGACTAAACCACATCTTTATTATCTTACAAAGATTTAGAAAAGCAATTCCAGTGACTCATTCTAGGCACTGAATTAGATCCTCTGGAGGTGGGTCCCAAGAATCTTCAATTTAGGAAGCCCACCAGGTGATTCTTCTGCACAATAAACTTGAAAACAACTGACAGAGCTTAAAAGAAGACCACAAGACCACAGAGAACGTCTGTTGTTGGGGAGTGAGGCTGACTCATTCTTCCTCTGTTCAATCTTCAGTTGAGTTTTTGTAAATAATGTTGCTTTTGTTTACACTACAGCTTTTCGTTTTTGCTCCATGTTCTGGGAATCCGTCTGCAGGAAAACCCTTGGATGTACTGTAGATGTATTTTGGAAGAAAATACTTGGCTGTGTTTATCCAAGTGAAATTAAAAAAGGCTGAAGACTGAGATGCCAGGGAATGAAACAAAATTAACATTAACATTTATATTTAGGGCCAAAACATGTGCTTGCAAACAAGAGACATCTTGGAGGTATTTAATATGTAGCTGAAGGTACCAGGAGTAAATTCAAGATCTTTATACAAATTCACGTTCATGACTACTAGGTAGGCATTGCCATTTTTATCACTATCATCTCTACCATCCTCACCGTCCTTACCCGCGTGCTCATTCCCTTCAATAATTCCTACCATTTTCACAGTCCCCACCATCATCCTTAGCATCCCTACATCCTTATCCTCAACATAGCCACTTCCACATCCTCAGCATCCCCACGTCCTCATCCTCGGCATCCCCACATCCTTACCCCCATCATCATGACTGTCATTGGCATCAATATTTGTTCTGAGTACTGCTTTGCACTTCTCCCTTGCATGTACCCCCTTAATACATTCTCAAAAGTCAACGTGGCTTCGAGGTAGAGCTTCTTTCTCAAAATGCAATCTTTCTAGTCCTAGAATAAGTCTAGGACTTATTGTAGTCCTGGACTGAATATTTCAAGTCCAGTAAATATTCAGACTCTTCTGCTCAATTGGTTGTTCTAGCTAGTTGGAAGTTATTCATAATCCCTCTCCTCATTGCCTCCCTATCTTCCAATAAACACTGTCTGGTCTGGTGAGTTATATTTATTGGCTCAGAAATCCATAAAGACACTTAGAACTGCAGAAAAGGAATTATCAGAAGGCCAGTAGCACCTAATGTGCAGACAGACTTGTTAGCACTCACTTTAAACACCTGACATTGTTTCAGGTGACAGACTAGGAGACTGTGTTTCTTTATTGGCCAGAAGAAATGGTTTGAGATAATTTTAATAAATGACAGTGGGTGGCTTAGAGCGACTATTGGTATACTCCTACTGGCTATTATACATAATGCTTAGCACGCCACTGTCCATGGATTCTTCTATCCCCACTGGACAGGGGGTCATTCTATGCAAACCTTCCACTGCTATGAGCAAGCAGGCACATATATAAAACACTTAATTGGATATTCAGCCTTTCTTCCAAAATTTGTCTTCCAAAAAGATTGATCTGTAGACTACATGCCCCTCTTAGCCTTTTCATACCATGATTTTTGTTTGTTTCCTGCATTTCCTGCGTAAAAGTGAGATGTGTCTTCTAGGCTCACTATAGTGAACATAGGGATAGCTGATCCTGTTCTCATTGTCAGTTAACTTGATAATGTTCTCTTCAGATACACAGATATGGAGAGAAGTTATTGGAAGCACACCACACTGCAGGGTGTGTTTATAGATGCCTTCAAGGCTGGAAACAAGTTGTTCTATATAACAATTTGAATCTCCATGTAACAGAGAAAGGCTAATTGTCAACATTTAAGTCATTAGAGAAAATGGCTCAATTGTATAGCTCTTCCAGATTCTTCTGTCTATGCACACATGTGCACACAACAACAACAACAACAACAATAGATTTGCCTGAACATAAAATGTATCATAATTTATAAGTGGAGTTAAGCAACGACAAATGAAACCTCATTGTTGTGTTTCAATTGTGGGCTTTATTGACCAACATGTAAGAAAAGTCTCCTCTTAATGAAGAGAATCACCCAGCAAACTCACTTGTTGCTTTACCAAGTCTGTCTAATGTCACTCTCCAGTAGGTTTTTGGCTGCTCCTGCAGATTGTCACTGGGTTGTTTCATCAGATGCACCCGATTCTCATCTGTTACAGGCACTTATGGAAACATGAACTTGGGCTGAATTACTAGATATGTCACCACACAGGCAAAGTTTGTGTTCTCCAACTGCCTATTTCATGTGTAGATTGATATCTAAAGAATCTCTCAAATACCACCTTGAAAAATCTGAACATCAGGCCAGGAGAGATGTCTCACTGGTAAAGAGCGCTTGCTGCTTTTGCTAAGAGCCTGAGTTCAGTTCCAGAATCCATGTGGGGCATCTTACAACTGCATCTAACACCATCTCCAGAGAATCAGAAGCCTTTTGATGAACTCTGTGGACACCTGCACATGAGTGCAGGAACCCACATCTCTCTCTCTCTCTCTCTCTCACACACACACACACACACACACACACACACACACACACATAACTTGAAAAGTAATTTTCCGTCAGGCTGCATTACTGTGTGAGCTGTGTCATTCATAGTGAGGCAGTAGGTATCCATCTCACGAAGCTGGAAGGTCTGAACACACCCACCATGATTTAGACCTGTGGGTGCTGTACATAACCTCTGCCAAAACCCTTGTAAAAATAAAGTGGCTTCATAAAGACAGACGAAAAAAACACCATGGAAAAAAATAAAATGGATGTAATACTCGAAATAATATTTAAATATTTGATTATCAGAAGCATAATACTATGTACAGTTACAGCAAAAGCACTTACAGATTACATCCTAGTAAGAAGCACATATCCTTGAAAGGGGGCAGTCATTATGACCAAGCTTTTCAGTGTTTCCCCAGAGTGTCACCAACCTAGTAGAATGAAGCTGAAAGGGAAGACCACCCTACACAAGTCCCTGCTAATCATTTTATTCTATTATTTTCTGTCACAGCCCTGGTCATGTCTAACTTATTCTTCCATGAAATGGGGTCCAACAATCCACCAGGAATAACTTCTAACTCAGAAAATTTCCATTCCTTCTGCAATATAAAATTAAAAGTACCCTGTGTTCCCTTGTCCTAACTTTAATATTACTTGCACTGCTCTTATTTTTCTTGACCTAGGAGACCTAGACAATTGCAAATCTGCCAGCCCCATCCACACAACTCCTCATAGCAAACTATAATGATACCTTCATTTGCTCACACGGTCATCTAGTTCTGATGAGTGAGGTGGTGGTTTTGTTTCCACAGACCCCATCCTCTTAGTAGCTATTAATCTGAACCAGTGGTTCTCAAACTGTGGGTCGCAACAGCTTTGGAAGGTTGTATGACCCTTTTACAGGAGTCACCTAAGGCCATTGGAAAACATGCGTGTTTACATTATGATTCCCAACAGCAGAAAGAACATACCTGTGAAATAGCAACGAAAATAAATTTATGGTTGGACATCACCACAATATGAGGCACTGTATTAAAGGTCACGGCATTGAGAAGGTTGAGAACTGCTGCTCTAAACAATGAGGCATCAGATTCTGTTTATGAAATCACTAGTTATTCTGAATCTCAGTAGCTGCTTGCTTCACTTCCTATTAATCAGAGAACAAGGAGCTGAACAGCTTTTCATGATTATGAGACAAATAAACCATTGAGGGAGGATGACTTTCAGTAGGATTTCAATTTAAGGTAGCTATGGATCCCAAAACCTGGTGGTGACGGCAAAGGTTTCTTCAATATCTTAGTATGGGAATGAGATTCCTAAATTGAGGAAAGAGAAAGTTCAAGGTACCTGATATGGCTGCTCAGGTGACTGGTGGCTCAGTTCTTAACTTGAGCACCCTATCCTGGGCTAAGAGAAAGTTGGACTTCAAGCCACTGTGTGGTCTTAGGACAATCCAGATAGTTCACTTCTGCTTATGTTTCCTGCAATCACACTTACGACTGCAAATGTAATGTTTTGAAGAAATAAGGTGACTTTAAGCTGTGCCATCTAAACATTGGCCAACATCATTAAAGAATACAGCCCAGGGTGATAAGAAAGGTAAGACCAGATGAGTCTGGTATCCAACCAGCAGCCTCATGGTCCCTGCAGTTATATGAGCTTTATCTACTGTGGGTGAATGGCCTTTTCACCCACTGCAACCTCAAAGTCCTTGGAGGTGCATGGCCTCTGTGTCTATTGCAGCCTTATGGTCCTGATGGTACCTGGTCTTTATGTTTACTACAGCCTCATGGTTTCTGGAGATGCATGGCCCCTGTGTCTACTGTAACCTCAAGGTTTCTGTGGGTGCAAGATCTCTAAGTCTACTGCAGACCCAGGGTCCCTGCAGGTGCATGGTCTTGTGTCTACTGCAGACCTATGGTTTCTGTGGGTGCATGGCTGCTCTGTCTACTACATGAGGCAAATCTCGGCTTTGCAGAGAGGTGTTGGAAAACAGGCTAGAATAAAGCATGGGGCATCCTTGGACAAATGAAGGCTCATAATACTGCATAAGGTTTTGGCTTCTTCTCTCAAGCTGTAGGAAGTTATAGAGTGTGTCAAGACTGTGATTCAGTGGTGTTGGAAGTCCCCAGAGATCTGGGTAAAGTGGCATCAAGTTTTAGTTAGAATAAGTTAAGGAGGATGCATGAGGAATGTTAAAACAGCAGGGGTTTCTACATTCAAGGAGGTTTATTTTATAATATGAGGTGGGGAAAAAAGAAATCCCAATTGACAAACTGTATCTGAATGTCACTGGCATGTATTTAGTAAGACATCTGCAGCTAAAGTCATCTGTGTTATGTTTAACTGTCTGAAATAAGTCCAGAGTTCCAACCTAGAAAAGAGAGCTAGAGATACCAAACTTATTTACTAGGACATTTTTGTATCTTTGAAAGAAACAACTACAAAATGTGTTCATTCAGAAGGAAATATTTCATATTCAAAATGATAAAGTTTCAAAATAAAAACTATAGTGGTAAATAGCCAGCACACTAGGAAGCTTTTGCACCCTTTACCTGTGGTGATGTTTCTTAAGGGTGATTAGCTCACATCTGGCTGTTTCCCAAAAGATAAATCTGAAACAGTGTCGTGTTCCTCATCTCCCCTTTAAAGTATGCAGTATAAACTTGTGTTAGTCAAACTTCCTTTTCATTGCCACAGAAACCACAGCACCATCTAAGATGTCCCACATGGTAGCCACCGATAGCTCGCACATGGCTCCCAGCCCTGGAACTGTAGCTAATGAGACCCAAAGACCCAAAACTAAGTGACTAATTTTCATTTTATATTTAAAAATGGTTCTCAATTAAATTATAGAAAAACTCACATTCAGAGCAACATGGAAATATAACTTTATTTCTAAAGCTACCAATATTATGCAACTTAAAGAGTGGCACCTTTAATTACAGAGGAACCTGTGCACACCTTCATGTGAATGGCTACTGCAGTACTTTTCCACGAGGTAAGCCATCTTCTAATATGTGGTGATAAACAAACATTGTGATCTGAAAATTTTGTGGAATAGGCATTTATTTACATTTACAACTAGTTAAAGTAAAACTTTCATGATTTAGAAAAGACAAGAAAGGACATGGAAGGTAAAAATGTAAAGGCAGGTTGGCCTCGAGATTTCCAACTGCCTTTGTTTCTTTTTGTTCACACAACTGTGTATCTTGATTTCACCTAGTCAGCAAGAACTGAAGGGAATTAGAACTGGAAAGCAAAACAAGTTTCAGGGCATTTTCTAGCATCTTAACACTACAGAAAATGTGCTAATAGGGATGATGCTGATGCTGGGAGAACCTATTTTAAAAGGTAATCATCCTACCTACCAGAAATACTTCCCTCATCCAGCACAAAGGCCTCCTCCCCTCTTGTACTCCGTGGAAGTGCAAGTGCCATGGTGAAGTCTCAGTCTGGAGAATTTGATGGAAGGATGTGTGGGGTCTAGGGTCTTATGACTTACCTCCACGTTCATTGTGCAGGCCTGTGCTGAGACAAGCTTCAGCCACTTGGATGTCAGTATTTGAAGAAGTTCTCCAGCCCCAGGCTGACATGTCATCTCTCAGAGCCTGGTTAATGGTCACCTTAATTTAGGTGCTCCATGGAAGACAGAATCCTTGCTGATGTTTTCTTTGGAGCATCTATTGTCTGTCTAGCTGTTTTGTGTATATAAATGTTTGGGGGGGTGTATATGTGCACACACGCGCGCACACACACACACACACACACACACACTGTGTAATCAGTAGTGATGCTAATAGATGGTAGGACCAGATAGTAACAAGATACTGAAAGTTTTAACCCTCCCATAATTTTCTCTAAAAGGCAAGAGCTATGAAATACTGTACTATTGCATTGTATTGTACTGTACTGTATTGTACTGTACTGTATTGTACTGTATTGTACTGTACTATACTGTATTGCACTGTACTGTACTATATTGTACTGTACTGTACTGTATTGTATTGACAAGTCTTCTATCAATAAAGATTTAGTGCCTGTAATTCCAGCATTCTGAAGGCTGAGGCAAGAGAATTATGAGTTCAAGGCCATCCTAGGCTATATAGAGAGCTCCAGGAAAGCCAGAGCCACTTCCTTAAGTCTTTCGGTCAACTCTGGGAAGTTGATTTGCCTTTAATTACATTCCTTACACAACCTTTCTGGGTAACCTATGAAATACTAAAGGGCCCATTAAAGCAAGGTAGGTTCCTGATTTCTTAGTGAAGATACTATTTCTCAGGACATCTTCTCTGACTCCCTCTTATTACACATGTGAATATTTCTAGTTCCTTCCAGATCCAGGAGTTTGTTTTAGATTTTAAGTCTTTAAAAACATTTTCAATGTTCCTCCCCACCTTCTCAAGTTTTAACAAAGTCATACATCAAAGGAATCACTCCACTTACTATATTACACCTCCTTATAATCCATAGAGAAGAATTGGTACAGACGATGAAAATCTGGAGTCCAAATTTTGGGAAGCTCGCTAAGCCCAGTTAATCCCACCTCTGATGAAAGACATCTGTCTGCAAGCATAAGGAACATTTGCAGAGGCCTAATCTAAGAATCAAAAGGCCTTAAGATTCAGAGCTACAGTGAAAGACAAGGACAGAATTATTAAACATGACAGCATTTCATCAAAAAGATTAATTATTTACTGTAGAACTCAAGGACTATCATGAAATTAAAATCCATCAACCCTTTTCATTTAACCACAGCAAAAAGCTGTCCCAGCAACAGGGAGCAATTTGCTTCTTTTTTCATTATTATATTTTTGCCTTTGAGGTATAATTGTTGATGACAATTGCATTCTTTCTATAAAGAGATTAGACATAATATAAATTTTGCCACAGGAAGCTGTTGTTATTAACTGACTCACTGGAACTTAATAGCTATTTTTTCAAAATATCCATATTTTTCCTCATACATAGAATCTCTACCTACACAAATATAAATTATATATATACATATGTATATACACACATGTATGTGACAAAGCAGAATCAGAGTGGGGAGGGGTATTAGGAAAAGAAAGTTGGGGTAAATATGAACAACCATATATATGCATAAAAATTCCATAATGAACCTCATTTTTCATATAGTAAAAATTAACAAAATGAATTCTCCCTTTCACATTATGAAAGATAGATGTGCAATTAGAAAATGTTATGAAGACAAAAATGTGAAGTTATTTTTATAATCTCATCACAGCTAACAAAGATGCTTTTGCTTTGAAGATGGCAGTTAATCCTTATGGTTTATCTGTTTTCTTTAGTTGTGGTTAAAGTGTGGGGATGCTCTATTCCCGATGCCCACCTGTCAGGAGTGTGAGGACCCATTCCATATATTTGATTTCCAGAAGGAACACAGACACAAGGATGCTATAAATATATCAAGCCAATCCCATATCTACCTCTGACCTCCAGAAAGTAAACTAATAAAAAATGAGTTCTTCACTCCTCCATTGCTGGTGGGATTGTAAACTTGTACAGTCACTCTGGAAATCAATCTGCCTGTTTCTTAGAAAATTGGAAATAGTTCTACCTAAAGACCCAGCTATACCATTCCTGGGCATATACTCAAAAGATGTTCCACATATCCCAAGGATACATGCTCCACTATGATCATAGGGGTTTTATTCATAATAACAAGGAACTGGAAACAACCCAGTTGCCCCTCAACCAAAGAATGGATACAGAAAATGTGATACATTTACACAATGGAAAACTATTCAGCTATTAAAAATAAGGACATTAAGAATTTGGCAGGCAAATGGATGGAACTAGAAAATATCATCTTGAGTGAGTTAACCCAGATCCAAAAGGAAGTGCACAGTTTGTACTCACTGATAAGTGGATATTAGCCATAGAGAACAGAACACCTATGTTACACTGCACAGACCCAAATAAATTAAACAAGAAGTAAGGCCCAAGCAAGGATGTTGAATGTCACTTAGAAGGGGAAACAAAATAGTCATAGGAGGCAGAAAGAGGGAGGAAAATGGGTGGGAGAGGGAGATGGGGGGGAATGGGGATGTAGGATCAGGTGTTGTGGAGAGACAGGAGAGAGGCCCAGAATGTCAGGAGAATGAATGGAAATCTGTAGCTTCCAGAAGTTGGGGGGGGAGTATAGAATATCTAGGAAGTCCCAGAGACCTGGGGTAGGGAAGGCTTCCAGATGCCAATGTGGGTAACCTTAGCCAAGATTCCTAACACTGAATCTGAAAAGGCCACCTCCTTTAGCCAAGCAGTGCCACAACTGGAGGGATAAGGATACCAATCCACCAACAAAACTTTTGATTCAAATTTTATTCTGCTTAAAAGAAATGCAGGAATAGAGCAGAGATGAAGGAAAGGCCAACCAAATAACTGGCCCAACTCAAAACCCATTCTATAGACAAGCACCAATCTCTGACATTATTAATGATACTCTTTTATGCTTGCAGACAGGAGACTGACATAACTGTCCTCTGAGAGATTCTATCCAGTAGAACACTGAAACAGATGCAGATACCCACAGCCAAACATTAGCTAGAGGTAGGGGACTCTTATGGAAGAGATAGGGAAAGGATTGAAGTCCCTGAAGTAAAACTCAACAAGAAGACCAAAAGAGTCAACAAACCTAGACCCCTGGGTGCTCTCAGACAAAGGGCATATATGTGCTGGAATGAGGCCCTAGGCACATATGTAGTAGATGTGCAGCTCAGTCTCCATGGCTGCCTTATCTGGCCTCAGTGGGAGAGAATGCACCTAATCTGGCTGAGATTTAATGTGCCAGAGTGGGGAGATACCCAGGAGATCCCCACCTTTTCAGAGAAGAAGGAGAAGGGGTAGGGACGGGACTCTGTGAAGAAAGGACCTGGAGGGGGAACAGCATTGGGATTTTCAAAGAAGAGCTAATACCAATACTACTCAAACTAGTACATAAAAGAAACAGGAGGAACACTGCCGAACTCATTCTATGCGGCCACAGTCACTCTGACACATAAACCATCCAGATCAATAAAGAAAAAGAACTTAGAATAATTTCTGTTGTGAACATTGATGCAAAAATAGCCCACAAAATACTCACAAACAAAATCCAAGAACACATTAAAACCATCATCATTCACCATGGTCAAGTGGGATTCTCCCAGGGATGTAGGGATGGTTCAATATATGTAAATCCATCATCATAATCCACCATATAAACTAATTGAGAGAAAAGAATCACATGATCATCTCACTAGATGCTGAAAAAACTCCAACACCACTTTACATTAAAAAGTCTTGGAGACATCAGGGATATAATGTCCATACCTAAACAAAATAAAAGCAATATACAGCAAGAAAATATCCAACATTAAATTAAATGAAGGAACTTAAGGCAATTCCACAAAATCAGGAACAAAACAAGGCTGCCCACTCTCTCCCTATTTATTCGGCATACTACTTGGAGTTCTAGTTAGAGTAATACGACAGCTAAAGGAGATAGAGGGATACAAATTAAAAAGAAAGAAGTCAAAGTATTGCTATTCACAGATGATATGATAGTATATATAAGTGACCCCAAAATTCTACCAGAGAACTTCTATAGCTGAAGAATGCCCCCAGCAAAGTGACTGGAAGTAAAATCAACTAAAAAATTCAGTAGCCCTTCTTTATACAAATGATAGATGGTCTGAGAAAGAAATTAGGGTAAGAACACCCTTTACAGTAGCCACAAATAATATAAAATATCTTGGTAAAACTCTAGTCAAGCAACTTCAAGTCTGTAGAAAGAAATTAAAGAAGATATCAGAAGATGGAAAGACCTCTCCTGTTCATGGATCGGTAGGATTAACATAGTAAAAATTTCCATCTTAACAAAAGCAATCTACAGATTCAGTGCAATTTCCATCAAAATTCCAACACAATTCTTTAAAGACCTTGAAAGAGCATACTCGACTTTATATGGAAAAACAAACAACTCAGGATAGTTAAAACAATCATGAAGAAATTTAGAACTTATGGCGGTATCACCAGCCCTGATTTCCAAGCTATATATACTACAGAACAATATTAATAAAAACTGCTTGGTATTGATATAAAAACAGACAGGATCAATGGAATCAAATTGTAGACCCTGAATTAAACCACCACACTTTCACACCCTTGATTTTTGACAAAGGAGCTAGAATTGTACAAAGGAAAAAGAAAGAATCTCCAACAAATTTTGCTGGTCTAACTGGATGTCTGCATGTAGAAGGCTGTAAATAGACCCATATCTACCACCATGCACAAAACTCAAGTCCATTTGGATCAAAAACGTCAACATAAAACTAGACACACAAAATATAACAGAAGAAAAAGTGGGGAACTGCTTTGAACTCATTGGTACATAAGACAAATTCCTGAACAAAAAGAGCACCAATAGCTCAGACACTAAGACCAACAATTGACAAACAGGATCTCATGAAACTGAAAAGCTTTTGTAAGGGTACAGTTAGGACAAATAGGATCAATTCATTAATAGGACAAAATAGCAGCATAGAGAATGGGAAAAGATCTTCACCAACTCCACATCCAACAGAGGACTAATATTCAAAGTATATAAAGAACTCAAGAAAGTAGATATCAACAAACCAAATAACCCATTTAAAAATGGGATACAGATCTAAATGGAGAATTCTCAACAGAGGAATCTCGAATGGCCAAGAAGAATTTAAGGAAATGTTCAATCTCCTTAGTCATAAAGGAAATGCTAATCAAAGTAACCCTGAGGTTTCATCTAGCTATTTTGTCAAAATAGCTAAGATAAAAAACTCAAGTGACAGCACATGTTGGAGAGAGTATAGAGTAAGAGGACCACTCCTCCATTGCTGATGGGGTGCAAACTTATACAACCACTTTGAAAATCAATATGGTGGTTCCTCATAAATTGGGAATAGTTCTACCTCAAGAACCAGCTACATAACTTTTGGGCATATACCCGAAAGATATTCCACCATATCACAGGGATACTTGTTCAACTGTGTTCATAGCAGCTTTATTCATAATAGCTAGAAACTGGAAACAAACTATATGTCATTCAACTGAAGAAAGGATAAAGTACATGTAGTTCATCTATATAATGAAATACTATTCAGCTACTAAAAACAAGAATATCATGAATTTTGCAGGCAAATGAATGGAACTTGAGAATACCATCATGAATGAGGTAATGCAGACCCAGAAAGACAGGTATAGTGTGTACATTGTAAGAGAACATTAGACACAAAGTTCAAGATAACAATGCTGCAATCCACAGACCCAAAGGAACTTGGTAATAAGAAGGACCCAAGTGAGGATGTGTGAATCTCACCAAGAAGGGGAAGCAAAGCATTCATTGGATGTAGATGGAGAGAGGGAACTATTTGGGGGAAGAGCTGAGGAGGGGTATGGGGATGGTAAATGGAGACAGGAAAGTTCTGGAAGTAGGAATTGAAATTGGTGGGAGTGCATCTCTGGGGTTAGCTCTAGACCTGAGATGGGAGAGACTAGAGGGTGACCCTACTCTTCAGTAGGGTCCTACCAGCAGGAAATATAGATACTGAAGTGTCCACCTTCTGAAGCCAGGAAGGACTTCCAGCAGAAAAAGAGGACATCAACCCACCCACAAAACCTTCAACCCAAAAGTTCTCCTGCCTACAAGATGTTCAGAGATAAAGTTGGAACAGAGACTGAGGGAATAATCAATCAATGACTGACCCAACATGAGACCCATCCCAAGGGAGAGAGCAAACCCCTGACACTGACAATGATACTTTGCTATGCTTGCAGACAAGAACCTAGCATAACTGTCTCCTGAGTGACTTCATCCAGCAGCAGATGGAAACAGATACAGAGAACCACAGCCAAAAAGTAGAAGGAACTTGAGAGTCTTGTGGAAGAATAGCAGACAAGATTGAACAAACTGGCGAGCTCAAGAACACCACAAGAAGACCTTCAAAGTCAAGTAACCTGGGCCCATGGGGGCTCACAGAGACTGAACCACTACCAAAGAGCACGCAGAGGCTGGACATAGCCCCCACATTTGTAGCAGATGTACAGATTCATCTTTATGTGGGTCCCTTAACAACTGGAGCAGGGGCTGTCTCTGACTCTGTTGCCTGCCATTGGATCCCCTTCTCCCTACCTGGACTGCCTGATTGGGCCTTAGTGGGAGAGAAGGTGCTTAGTCCTGCTGGGACTAAATGCCACAGGGCAGGTTGGTACCCAAGGGTGATTCCCTTTCTTTGAGCAGAAGTAAGTGGATAATGGGGAGAGGGATTTGTGAGGGTGGAATTGGGAGGAGAAGAAGGAAGGGGGCTGGTATTGAGATATAATGTGAATAAAAAATAAATTATGAAAAAGGCAGAAATAATATTTTATTACCTATGCATATGCAACATGAATTTTTGTTGCTATCACATACAAACTTAACTGTTATTTATTATTGATTTTGTTTATCATATTTATGTATAATCCAGTTATTATTTATAGTTAATTCTAGTCTTTTATATGAAACCCTGAAGACCTACTCCTTAGATAGTCTGTTTAAAAACATTAGTTTTTCTTCTTCCTCACCTAACTTATGTATTCGATGCCTTTCCCCCCCCTATTCTATTGCACTGGAGAACTTGAGGAAGAATACTAGCTTGTCCTCAACTGTAAGGGAGACCCAGATCCTTTGCCATTCTGTCTGCTTCTTGCTTAGGTTTTCTCAGTGCTCGTGAGCAGCTCATTGGCCTTTCTCATGTGTCCTAGGTGCTAGTGAGTTTTGCAGAAATGAGTGCTGAGGTTTCATTTTTTTGCTTCATCTATAGCTATTGTTTTATTATATCATTGATATTCAATGACATTTCTAGAATAGCTGCATATAGCTTGAATATGCTATTCTTTCCTTTTTATAATCTCAAAGTTTCCCAAGGGTCTGTGGATGACATTTGCATCATAAGGAGACTTCTTTAAACATTTGACTTTCTGTTTTAGTCTAGTCTTAGTTCAGAGCACTGGGATAAGACTGTAGGAGATTTTTAAAAGAACAAGGAAATCATATGTCTGAGATTTCTTTTAGTTTTGGTTTGTTAATTCAATTTCTGTCATAGGTAGTTATTCAGATATTTTATTTTCCATCAGTTGTGGCAAGCTTTACTTTTTTTATCTTAACTTTTTATTCACTTTACATCTCTGTAACAGCCCTACTCTCTCCTCTTTTCCCAGTCCCACCCTTACAAATCCCTCCCCACTTCTCAGAGAATGGGATCCCTGCTTGGTTACTAACCCATGGCACCTAGTCCCAGCAGGTCTAGGCATATTCTCTCTCACTGAAGCCTAACCAGGCAGTCCACATAGTGGGGAACGGGATCCAATGGCAGGAAACAGAAACTGAGACAGCCCTCACTCTACTTGTTAGGTGAACCACATGAACACCAAGTTCCACATTTGCTACAAATGTGTAGGGAGTTAAGGTCCAGCTCTGCCATGCTCCTTGATTGGTGGCTCAGTTCTGTGAGACCACTTGGTCCCATGTTAGTTGACTCTGTCTTCTCGTGATGTCCTTGACCTTTCCAACTTGCTCATATCTATCCCCAACTCTTCTACAAGAATCCCCAGCCTCTGCCCAGTGTTTGGCTGTATCTGCCTCCATCTGCTGCTGGATGAAACCTCTCAGGAGACAGTTATTCTAGATCCTGCTTTCAAGCATAGCAGAGCATCATTAATAGTGTCAGGGGTTGGCTCTCTCACATGGAATGGGTCTCAGGTTGGGGCAGTCATTGGTTGGCTGTTCCCTCAGTCTCTACTCCATCTTTATCCCTGCACATCTTGTAGACAAGACTTAAGTTATATTTTGAGAACGTCATTAAACTACTGTATATTTTATAATGTTCTTTGTCTCATTTTTACTTTTGTGAAGATCTCTATACCATTCCTGATACTACAGGGTGTATATTATGACTCCTTTAAACATTCAACTTTGTGGGGATTTGTTTACCTTAATGGCCTTTACTACAGTCCAACTTATGGACTCTTAAACTTGCTTATGCTTTTACTTTACTGATTTCTACTCTGATTTCTGTTATTTATATTCTTTCTCTCATCTGCTCTGTCTCCTCTCTCTTTTCCTTCCTTTCATCTCCATTTCTCTGAGAAAAGTCCAACTATTTATGCCAGGGAGGTCTGGATTATCTGGCCTGGAACTCACTATGTAGACTAGGATGGCCTTAGACTCAAAGAGATCTACCTGCATCTACCTCATTAGTGCTGGGATTAAAGTCACGTGTTGCCATGTCTGGCTTTCTCATTCCTAATATTTGTTTTTGCTACACTCATTTATTTAATCTATATGTGAAAACTTAGATATCATTGACTTTTAAAACTTTGTTCCGTTGGGGTATATATTCAAGAGATCCATTCTAGATGTTTGAGGAACCTCTACACTGATTTCCCTGGTGACTGGGCCAGTGGGCTAGATCATCAGCAGTGAATCGGTGCCCTCATTTACCCATGTCCACAGCAGCTTTTGTTTTCATTTTTCATACATGGGCATTGAAAGCTTTCAGTTGCATTTCAAGAATGGCTTTAGCTGCAATCCAAGGGCATATTATATAGTATGTTTTCATTGTCAGTAATATTAAAATTTTGTAAATTTCTATTTGTTGTCATCTATAAACAATGAGGTACTTTCAAGAATATTAATCTCCAAATATTTGAAGTTTTATAGCTATCTTATATCTATTGATTTCACACTCCAGTAAGAGAATAATACATTCTGTAGGGATTCAGTCACTTGAAAGTTATTTCATCTTTCTTTATCCTTGGATAGCATCCATCTTAACGTCTTTTTGGTGGTTGTTCTGAGTTTGTGTCCCATTAGTTATTGCATATTAAGGTTCTATGGCAGCCATGAAGGTCAAGTTGACATACACTGTTTATCCTCAGATTCCTTATCACCCTTACTGATTATCTGTTACACTAATTACTTAGCATTGAACCTCTGATTTTAAAAATGAGAAAACTAGAGATTGAGCATTTAGATCAGTTAGGAGAGCACTTGCCTGACATACATACTGCTCTGGGCTCAATCAATCCTAACCACCTAACAGAAAGTAAACATAACACAACTTCACCTTGTGTCTTGGATAACTTGAATCTGCTGTAAGAAGCTACACTCACAAGCTTTCCTAGTAAGTCCCTCAGCCCTGTCTTACATGTAGTAGAGTGAATAATTTTATTTACACGACTATCTCTCACCCTGTAGAACAATCAGATCCCAATGAAAAGACCTGAACTTTTAAATTGCCAGTATAAAGCATAGGGAACACACACTACAACATCAGGCACAGAGAAAGACTTCTGCATAGAACTCTATTCACTCAGGCATTAATGCCAAGGTTGGCAGGCAGAACCCCATGAAATGAAACAGCCTTTTCAGTACAGCAACGAACACATCAAGTGATGAGAGCATCCGACTATGTATCCTATAGAAGATTACTGTTGAGAACATGTAAAGAACTAAAAACAAACAAAGCCAAAGCATCAATAAAACAAACAATTTAATCATAAAATGGTCTTTAGATAGGAACAGAGTTGTCCAAAGAAAAGATAAAAATGACTAAGAAATACTTTTTACAATGTTGGACATCCTTGGAATCAAGGAAATGAAAATTAAAATCATTTTGAGATTTTATTTTGCTCCAGTCAGAATGGCCTAGGTTCAGAAAACAAATGACAATTAGTGCTGATGCTGATGTGGGGAGGGAACCTCTATTCACTGTCGGTAAGGAGGCAAACGTGTGTAGCTATCATGAAAATCAGTGTGGCAGATCTAGCTCTATGTGACCCATATGTCCCAGCTCTAACACTTGAACATTTACCTCAACGATTCTACATTCTACTACAGAGATCCCTGCTCATCCATTCATTTCTGCTTTAGTCACAAGAGCTGGAAATAGAGACTGTCTAGATGTCCATTAACTGATGAATAGAAAATGAAAATGCAGTATGTAAACACAGTGAAATGCTATTCTTCAGTAAAGAAAAAAATGAAATAGTGAACTCTTCAAATAATTGAATGGAAATGAGAAAAATTTATACTGAGTTAAGTGGCTGTAACTCAGACAGAGAATGTTGCATATTCTCCATTCTAAGCAGATTCAAGCTCCACTTCTTTCGATTTATGTGAATCACTGGGAGTCCTGGAGAATTCAGGGGAAGTAGAAGGCACCTTCAAGGGACGAAAGAAGAGATTGATTAAAGGAGGGATATAATAGAGCAGCATGGGTGTATGAAGTGGAAAAGAGAAAAAGGGGGGTGGGGAGCTGATATGAAGAGGGTCATGGGAAACTAAACAGTCAGATGTTTGGAGAGGGAATGTGTGAACCTATTATTGTATAAGCTTTGTAAAAGTGTATAAGAAACAATTTAATTGGAACTTCCCCACACTGAAGGATAATGTTCCACCAGAACATATAGACTGTCAGACAGAAAGTCCAGTGCCAGGTGTGCAACACTTCTACTCAGGAGATGAAGGTTCAAGAGACCCTAAAACAACACAGGCTATTGCTATCGCTCTTGGTTGTTGGCCAGAACTTGAGGGTAAGACCCTATTCCTGAAGACACCACACACTTCAGTTAATGGATCTTAAGGCATTAAGATGTTACTGACTGGAATCCTCTTCCCCAACAACAAGCTTCTACAGTGCAGAAAGTACTATGCAGACTGCTGGAGAAGAGAAAACAAATTATCAATAGTCTTTCTTCCCCATCTGTGAATCTTGTGAGCTACCATACTGACCGGATAAGATGCCTAATGATGAAGTAGTGGCACAGATGTCTTAGGGTAACCAACAGCTGTCTGCATGGATTTAAGAGAACTCATTAGGAGGAAACTCATGCCTGGTGCTGTATAACTGGCCTCAAACCATGGGTGGATGGGTCACAGACCCTAGAGGAGAACCTGTAACTACATTTTGACAAATCGACATAGCATCCAACAGCCAGCTCTCTAAATGCTTATTCTTATACTCATGGATTAGCTTTTTGCTTTCAAACTTTTTCAGAGAAACTTTTACTTGCAGTGACTAAGAGTTAATGCAAAGGCTCAGAATTTTTCAAAGTACAGAGAATAATGACTGTAGGGTACTCACCCACAAATGGGATGCTCCCTACCCCAAGGCTTGGGGAGGGCAGAAGGATTATAAGAACAAGGGAGGAATTTATAAGGATGGGGCTGGGAGGAGAGGAAGAAGGAAGGACTGGGGGGGTGAAAGCAATAGGGATGTAAGGTGCCTAAATAAAAAAAAAAAATAAAAAGAACAAGAGACTATGGCAGACAATTTGCAAAAATGAACTTGCAACTTCCGTGATTATCTTCTCAAGACCTGCACGAAACCAAACATTCAGTGTGCTAGCTAGCATGGATAGGATCCCCACTCCTAACTGAGGATCTACGGGTAGGCAATGACTGCTGGGTAGGTTGCCTATGTGCCAACGGTCAGCCCTATACCCATATTGATACAGGCAACACTAATTGGAATTTTATATTTTTAAAAAAGAGAAATAGGCATGATATTTAGAGGGAGATGTGGGGCATCTTGGGGTGGATGAATAAAAAAATGCATTTCATTCATGCATTGAAATCATAAAAAATAAATAATATTTAAAAATGAGTAAATTGATACTATTTTCGTGTATCCTGATATATTGCTAGTTGTAATACATACCGGAATAGATCACTTTAACCCTTGTAAGAGACACTAGGGACTCTTACTCTCAGCCCTTCCAACTAGGTCTTCAGGAGGGGATGTACCTGGAAGTGTGGGGTGATTCTGCAGATACCTTAGGAAGCCACAAAGGAGCCTGCCTTGCTTATGTCTGCAGAACATGCCCAAATTCTTAAACTATAGACACAGGAGATCAAAGAAGAGTAGCTGCCTCGAGCATGGTCTAATCTGCACTGTTGGTGAGCTTTCATTTTGTCCAATATTTCAAATCAAAGCACTCAAGATAACAATGTATGAATCACTCAGCATTTCACTGTCAATAAAAATATTTTCATATTAAAATAGTTATATTTACAAAACGTTCATGACCTTTCAAGACATACAATGAAACTGACAAGAGGCTTCTTTCTTTCCAAGATGTAATCCTCCCTTCCAGGCCTCAGTGACCATGCCAAGCCCCAGCCAAGAAATGGATTCAGTGAACTCATTAACTCTGGGGGAGAAAAAAAATCTAATAATAACATTTTTAAACCACACATGAAATAATTTGCAAATCATATTCTGAACTATTTGGAAAGCACATATATTAGCTGTCTACTGAGGACAGCTCTGTACAAGACCAGTCATTTACCCAACAAGAATTTCTTAATGACCTACTCTTTTCCAGTCCACATAATAGGCAGTATGTGTTAATTACATTCAAGATACTCATCTACTGATTTATAGGCAGATCTTTTCTATTGGATGCAAGGCTTCCTGTAGACAGGGCCTCCACCTTTTGTAGCTTTGATGCTCCCAGCATTTACCTAGCCTAACTAGAGTCAAGTGGTCAAGCCCTGTTGCCCACCCAGTGAATAAACTGTAACATAAACATCTTCATATGCATAATCAGCAACTCTGAAGAACGGTTTTACACTGTGCCCATCTGATGCCCCCTTTTCTCCTCATCCCCCTAAGCTTTTCCTTTGCATATTATTAAGTCCTCATTCCAAGCCAATCCCTTCCAAAGAAGTCCATTAAGCTCCAGATTAGGTAGGAAAAAAATTATTCCCCTCCCCTCCACCCTGCAACCTCTCCCCCCCTCCCGCTACTAGCATAAACACACAAAATCCAAAGTTTTTACTGTCCCTGCAAAAACAGTCTGGAAATGTAAAATGTGTTTAAAATCACTCAATTGCGTTATTGCTATGAAAGTTGCTGCCAAACTCCTCAGCCAGACTTCCGATCTAACTGTCTAGTCACCGCATGTCCCCTCATCTTGAGGTGAGCGGTGGCTTAGATGACAAAGGAAATGTGTGCGCAAGTCCGGGCTCTTCCCTTCACCTTATAAAGTCACTGAATCAAGCAGAAGGTGTTGCTTTATGGTCCTAGCAATGCCATGCCGAGGTGGTCCATGCCTGAAGTTTGATGTCTTAAAAGCTCACATTTGTGACTCTTTCCCACAGACCACATTCTTGACAGCTCTTTCAGAAAAGAAAACTGATGATAGTCCTCCATAAATAGCGGAGTAATGTAGGATAAAGGAGGTCAGAAGACATTGGCTAGGGCTCCGTGTGAGGTCAGGCCCAGTGTGGTCCAGCATTGTTTTTAAAATAATCAACGCTGTCTCTGTTCTTGAAGCCCCTACAGAGCAGGACGAAGCGAAAAATCGTCCAGGATCCATGGCGGCTGCATTTGGGATTTTTCCTCACCGCCTCGCTGTGTCTAACAGGAGGTCGCTGGCCACTTAAGCATGCTTGGCCTTGGGTGGTCTCTACCTATACTGCCTCCTGGCTCAAGTCTTTCTTTCCCATAGAAGGGCTGAGTAAGGAAAACTCAAAAGAGCTGCCAACCTGTCCTTTGGACCCAGTGGCCTTTCTAAATGAGCATCGAGCTTCTGCAGCCACAGCAAACAGCAGTTTTCTCCCTTTGTTTGTTTGTTTGTTTTTTTTTTAGAAAAGAAAAGAAAAGAAAAGAAAAGAAAAGAAAAGCCACGCATAGAAGTGAAACTAGAGACAAATTAGCAAAAGGGTCCTTCGTGTAGTTATTTTGAGTAAAGTCTGATTGTCAGGCGACTCAGGGAAGCTATTCTGGCATGGAGATAGATGAGGAGATGAGGATAGAAATGTGGGATGTAGGGGGGAAGCAGAGACTCTTGCGTTGACTTCACTTTTAAAGTGTTCCTAATAAACGCCTAGCGACGACGCAGAGGCAAGCAATTGGCATACGGGAGTAGGCTCAGGCACAGCCTTGTAGCTCATGGGCATGTGCTTATGCATGTGTTTTCTAACCTCTGTTTTGTTTCTGTGAAAGCTGTTAATGAATTGCTTGGTGGCACTTCCACCTGCTAAGGGCACACACAGAGCATACACAGTTTAGGGTCCTCTTATAATTTAGGAGTCTGTTTGAACTTCTGAGAGTGTTCCACGTGGGTCCCCCTAACCCCGTTATAAACTCACTTGGATAAATCACTCCTGTATTGCTGTATTGTTACTTTGGCACTGGGCAAAAATAGTTGGCAGGCATTTCAAAGAAAGTGCTTCAATCCAGTGACGGCAGCTGAGAAGGCTGCCAGATCGAAGCAAGTGCATATTTTGTAAGAGCTTTATTTTTAATGGAATATTTAATAAAACAAATTGCAATCATCCCTTAATTTGATTAGAATGGCAGCAGGTGACTCCCAGGTTCTGCAGAAAGGCCTGTTTTCATGTGGGTATATCTTTGGTACCCTGGGTAGCTTTAACCGTCTCAAACGTAAACGTGGAGGAAAAGTCTCTAAAACAGAATGCAATGAGCTTGTCAGTCCAGTTCAGTCATGATAAATACCTAGTTCTACTTTGGAATTCCTGCCTGGAAATATAAATTGATTTTCCTCCCAGAAAGAATGTGGTATGTGGCTGGGTATAGGAAAACCAGATTTATTATTATTGTTATTATTGTTGAATCGCATCGGCTCACCAGAGACAGAGCAGGTCAGAGTTTCCACTGTAAGTTGCTGTTTTTATAAGGCTTTATAACTTGGATATGTTGGTCAGCTTTGGCCTTCGGCTTGGTAAATAGCTTCCCTGACTGGAACAATCCTTTGCCACACCTTTCAATAATACCAAAGGCAAAAACCAAGGCTAAACAGCTTTCCCCTTCAGCTTTGAAGTCAATGCTATGGAGATGAGTCAAGTGACAAAGGGAAAAGGGCTCCAGAGTTGTTATGCTTGTTTTTAAGCATCAGTTAAGGTGTTTTCCTTTTGTCTATATGATGAGTGTGTTTCTAGTTTTAGAGTGAATCTAAGGTTTTCCCCCTGAGTGATTGGTTGATATGTGACATAATTTATCTTCTTCATAATTTGGATTTTTATCTCAATCTCAACAGTCATTGTTCTTCAAAAAATAGACCTTGTTATACCGTTTGGAAATGCAAGTATGAAAGCATTAAGAGTCATAATACAAACTCTAAAAGTATCAAATAACTTATTATACAATGGGCAATTCAGTACTGTATAATTTCCTGGTAGTAGAAAATATATCCCAATTTGTATGTGTTTATGTGTGTGTGTGTGTTCATGTGTGTGTGTTTGTGTACATAGGTGAGTGTGTGTGTGTGTATACACACACACATATATGCATGAGCACAAGTATGTACAGGCCAAAGAACAAATTATAACAGCTGGTTCTTTCTTCCCATCACCTGGATTCTAGGATTAATAATTCAGACAATCAGGCTCAGTAACACATGCTTTTACCGTAATGGTAAATCTTGATGCTTGAAGCTTGTTTCATCCATGCTTACATTCAAGGGAAGCAGACATATGGGGACCAGGTATGGAGACAGCATTTTGCCAGAGTACAGTTCTGGGCCGATGCCTAGTCCATCCTTCCAGCTCCTCCCTTGGGCTGACCCTTTGATAAGTCTTGTTTGAACTGGCAACTCTTATTACCCAAGCCTCACCTTGAAGATGTTTCTATGGAGCTCAGATTTTGGGCCCTGGCCACAGTTCCTTTTCTTGCTCCACGTAAGGAAATACCATCCAGTCATGATGGCTGTGTGCTTGTCCTGCCAGCCACACAGGAAGCCAGAGTCCTTCAGCTTCCATGGGACTGAAAGTTTACTCCAGACTTTCTTGAGTAGATTTGTTGTGATTTTTTTTTGGCCTTTTTGCCTGGTTGCGAATCCATGAGGTAATCTAAAACTCACTAACAACTTCTTTACAGAAAAATGTATATTTGGTAAAACCACTATTGAGTCGTAAGGAACCCACAGACACCTGAAGAGCTGCCCATAGTCCTCTTTCCCTTGGGTTGTATCTCAGGAATTCAGCCTAAATTCTGTCTACCACCCATAATACATTGTTACTCTTTCCATCTCTTCTCCCCTTTAGCACAAAGCACCTAGTATCACTCCCAGAGGAATTTAGTTTAACTGAGAAAACAGAAATAAGTACAAGACTTCTCCCAGAATTTTCCACCAAGCCACATATACACTAGCAGGTCTGTTTCCTCTGGTGGCACTCCTGTTACTGTGATGTTCTCCCTGGTCCCCAGGCTGGGGCCAGCCTCTCTACCTCACAGTAGGTCATGGAGGTAAGTTTGCCAACAGTAAGTTTGCCTCTTAGCATCAATTTTACCCTCTCTGTTGGATCTTTTCCATTTCTATATTAAGAAAGTTGTTACTGCCTCCCATGCCTCCTTTACCTCCCTCCCAGCAAAATATAGCACAGATCTAACTTTGCTTTATGAGAAAAACCTTCCAAGATAAAAATTCTGTTATCTTACATCAGTTTATATCCTTGAGATTTCTCTGTACCCAGAAAGCTCTTCATCTCCCTCATCTGCCATAGCTACCAAGGTAACTACTGACTTACATGGTACAAGTCCATGCCGGTTTCTTGCTCCTGAATAATCTAGCTTGGGGGTGATTTCTCCCTTCTTCTGGCCATTACTGACACATGGGTCACCAAGTGCATGATTTCCTCCCACTTCTCAGGTTCTCTGGTGCTTCATCCCTGTCTCATGGACACTTGACTTATGTGCTCCTGGCTCTCACCTCTGATCTGCTTCCTTCCTGGCCCACCCTCACTTGCTTACAGCTTCATAGCTTGAATTCTATCTCTGCACTGATCACTCCAGAGTTCAAAGTCACAGCTCAAACTTGCCCTTCAACCCCTCCCTCGGTTCTTGTTCCTAGCATCTATCACTATCTGACAAGCTATAAATTCCCCTTTCCTCTTAGTAGTGTCTTTCTCCTTTCCCAAGAATGTAAACATCAGAGGGGCAGGCAATGTGTGTCCTGTTTTCTGGTGAATTCCCACCATGGAGAATACTTCTCACCACTAATAGAAACAGCAGATATCTTCTTTATAAATTAGATGCAATAATGATGTCTAAATCTAAAAGGGAAAAATATCCTGGAATTCCTCCACCACTGCAAGCATAAGATGAAGAAGTTCTCTGACTTACACCATCCACACCTTAGTTCCAGGAATGGACTGATCTGAATTCTATAAATAAGGCCATTGCAGGGTATGGTCTGGCTCAGCAAACTACTGTTGAGCTGTCAGATCTGGTCTGTGTTTGTTTGTTTGTTTGTTTTGTTTGTTTGTTTTGTTTCCTTTTGTTTTTCAGTAGTCCAAAGATTGAAAATGTTTTCACCTAAATAGTTGTGAAAAAGAAACAATGCTACTTCCTCGTGTGTTTAGTGAAACTTACATTTCATTATTGTAAAGCACTTACTTTTCATGCTGCTTTTGGCTGTAGATGTCCTATGCAGTTGGAAGGAACATGGGCCTCTGGCTTGGAGCTCCCTGGTTCCACATGTGTGTGATTCTAGCTGTTGCCTATGAACAGGCATCCTGAAAACTCTCAGAAAAGCTGCCAGAGATCTCAAACATTTCCTAGCATGTGTGTGACAGGACAGTTAGGAATTGCTGCCATGTTTAATAGCACTTGACAAAGCCTGTGGCTATCTCAGCCCTTGGCTAGGTACAGCCCTGTGAGCAGAGTTGGCTTCAGCCACTCCAGGACATGCTATCCCACCACCATAGGAACTGATCTCTGAACCCAAGAATCCCTTTTTCCCTCTGAGGAAAAAGTAGAACCACTGGTGTCAATGGATACAGTATTTATCTGCAAAGGAACAATGCCCCTCCATCCATTTGCCAGTGGGCAAACTCTCATTTTCACTTTTAGTGTGACTAGCTATGGATTTCCATGTTAGAATGGTGACCTGAGGCAGAGTTAGCTATGCCTTGAATTCTTGCTCCCTAATTAGAGGCATCCCCCGGGAGACAGTATCTGCTCATTTCAGTACTTGTAGCTTTGTTTGACATTATCACAAAATACAGATGCTGTACCTAATCACCAGGTTTAAAGACTTAATACCCATAGATTTCCCTGCTTGTTACCTTACACGTGCTAATTCAACCTGATACTGTTAAGGTTCGGGCTCAGCTCAAAGGCAAAGCATGAAGCCCTGCTGTTCAACCTCAGTACTGCAAAAAGAATGTTTCTCCTCTAAATAGAATTTAAAAGGACATATATTCAAAATGGTTGTGTTTGCCTGTTAATTTTTAATAAAAGGTAGGAAGGCATTTGTGATATCTTTCTTTGTGTGTATGTGTGTGTATGTATTTGTGTGTGTGTGTGCGTGCATGTTGCTACTGACATCAATAAAGGGAAAATATAGTTAAGTAAATGGAGCTGGAAAAATTGGTTATTCATATGGAAAAAAATGAAAATGGATTTCCTACTTCTTACCATACACAAAAATGAAATCCAGATGGATTAAGAACTTAAATGTCAAGAGTAAAACTTTAAAACCTTTAGAATTAACTATATGGGAGCTGATTTATGGCCTCCGGCCAGAGAACCCTTTCTTCAGCATGACACAGAACGTGCCAAACACAACAAAAGGGAGTCACTCATTTGATTTTATTAGTTTTTCTTTAAAGGATCTTATTCATCAAATGACATCTTAAATAAAACAAAAAACACACCACAAACTGGAGGGGGGCATTGCGACTTAAAATCCACAGAATATTAGTGTCGAGAATGCACACACACACACACACACACACACACTAACAGAAAGTACCACTTCAAAAAACAGTTTAAAAATAAGAAAAAGGGCAAACTTTTTTACAAGTTTACTTACATATATATAATATATTTATGTGTGCATCCATTCTCATAAATACATATGTGTGTGGATCTGTGCATATCTCTCTATAACATATATGTGCATATATAGAGATATATAATTATATACATGCATGTATATACATGTAATGGATTTTTGTGGTTCTCCCCATGAAAGTTATGCGCCCTCTAACTAAAACCCAGTGCCAAGCATAGAAAAAAATCTCCCTTCAAGGTGTTGCTTGGTGGAACACAAGAGTCTCCCCAAACAATGTAGGCTGTTGCCATTGTCCTTGGTTGCCTTCTAGAATTTGAGGGTGAGATCCTGTTGCTGAAGACACCACTTTGGACACAGGACCTGGAGAAATAAAGCTTGAATTGATTTGAAAGACTCTTCCACCTCTCTGAGAATTAGATCTCAGAGTATCAGAAGGCACTATGCAAGTTGCCAAAAGCCTATGAACCACAACTGTAACTGGTCAGTCAGTGTATCTACAGTGTCACAAGAGCAGCACTTACATCTTGAGGGTGAACAACAGATGTTTAATTGGATTTCAGGCCATTCTTGCTCAGTTCTGTAAACCTACTCAACTATCTGTGACTGGGAAAGGTAATGGATCTTAGAGGAGAAACGCATTCCTAAATCAATATAATTCCTAACTGAATCCCAAATACCTACCATTATACCCAGATATAAATGGAGTTCTCACTCTCCATCTGAAAAGCTTCTTTTTGCAGCTAATGTAGATTATTATTGAAATCCAAAAGTGGTCAAGATGCTGAGAGTGCGGTGAGTGCCCAGTGCCAGCTCAGACATCTTCAGTACAACTCTTTCACATATACTCAAAGTCCAAGGGAAATCATGGAGGACAAGGCTGAAAAGTCAGAAGAGCCAGAGGCCCAGGTACCTGATCCAAGATTATGTCACTAGACAACAGAGGAAAATCATCTGCCCATGAATCATTAGCAATACAGTCACCTAAATGAAACCAGCATTATAATAATCCCAGTTGACATATCAACATTGACAGGAGAAATTCCACACTCCCAAGTGGTCCCACACCTAGCTGAAGAGCCCAAAGCTGGTCATTGACTTCTGATTGAGGGAGAATCAATTTTGTTCAGGGACAAGCTCTCCCATAGAGACAGGTTGTCCTTTCAAGTGCTCATCCCTGCACACATGTCCATAGGGACATTAGAGAAACACAATATGGACTCAGTGATGTACACGTAACATGTACACTAATAATAACAATTAAAGAGAAGATCATGAATTTGGGAGGGAAGGGTAGAACAGGGTAAGAGTTGAGCAAGGAGCATTAGTGTTGTAGATGCAGTGCTTGTGTGGGAAGTGCACATATAATTTTTTAAAAAGAAAATGCAACAAAACACAAGAGCAAGCATTTCATGTAAGAGGAAATGTTTCTGGGTAGCAGACATGGCCAGACATTCAGAGTCTCAGTTTAAGGAACTGAAAACCAAGAGAGAACAAAAGGCCTTGTATTAAACTGCTTTAGCTAATAAGATTTAAAATTCTGATGTTATGAACTGTTGGAAATGATAGACCAATGAATGCTTTCCCATGTCTCTAGTTGTACGATCACATGGGGTACTCTGGGGTATCCTCTGTGTGATCGAAAGCCATTATGCTCTTTGAACTGCTAACACACACAAAACAGCTTTCAAGAGGCTCCTTCAGGAGACACCCCATGAATTTCTGTAGAAACTGTAAATGCCTCCCCGTAAATGGTGACTGAATGAAAACACACAGTGACAATGGGCTATAAGGAATGAAAGACTACTTGTTAAAGAACACAAATTATACTTTGCAAATTCACACTGGATGAAAAAAAAAACTTATGAGAAATAAGGAAAGCCGGGTTCCTCCACGTCTTTGATTAGGTCATGGCTCATAGGAGTTCCAATGTTAGCAAATGACCAGATGACTAGTTAGATAGCAGAGGACTCTGGGTAATCCCAGCATTATAGTGTGAAGGTGTATCAGTAACCACTGTTTGTAGAGAATTCAACACAACATACTTGAGATTCCAAAGAAACAGAATAGATAGGAACACTGAAATACCATCAGGTAAACCAGCAGTAGCATAGGCATCAGGTCCTTTAAGAGTCTCAGCAAGGGGCAGTGTGAGAATTCAGCAGACACAGGCGATCCCATAGTAACACTGCATATGTAATGTGACGTCATTGCGCTTGACTTGCACAAGACCTGCACTCAATTGCACATACCTAGACACATACATCTAATTTAAAACAATAAAAATAAACCCTAAAGGAAATACACGAAGACATTAAAAATGTGAGTCAGTATTTGATGAGTTTGTTGGGAGGTTTATTTTTTATATTCATGACTAGAGTATTATTCTAATATTAGTTTTCCTTAGACATAATCTTTTAAAAATGATGTTCACATGTTAGCCAAAGAGGACAAATATTCACAAATGGTCATTGTTCCACTTACTGTCTGTCACTGTGGCTGTTGTAGTGCCAGGTTTTTATTTAAATCAGGCCCCACACATGCTGGGAATTGTTATACCACTGCCACATCATCTATGTGGAGTACAGAAAGAAATACACCCACGGCTGGTAAGGTTACCTGTTAGTAGGATTATGGACCAATTTGAATTTCTTTCCATGACTTTCAACTTCACAACATAGGACATATGATGGTAATGATAATAGAAAAACATGTTTATTAAAAGTGTTTCATCTAATTCTCACTTTTTTTCTACAGATCTCCCCATGTTCCCCAGAATCAACATCTAATGAAGATGTGTCTAGGACATCCACATCCTCATGATGCCTCAGGACAACTAGACATGGTGTTTTTCACAGCTGTGATTTCTGTCAGCTATGCACCCCGCCAACAATGCCTGGCAGTGTAGCTAGAGGCCTTATGTGGATTTCTTTTATTTTTTTCATCCCTTGACGATCTAAGTACAAATCCTCACAGAACCCTCCTGTCAGCAGAGAAATTGAAAGCCACTCAAAGCCTTACAAAAAGGGTGCCATGGGAACAGGCTGGGAGATACCAGGGGACTGTCTGGAACCCAGAAGAAGGTATTTTATCTGACCTTGAAATTGATGCTTTTCATTGAAATGATTTGAAAATACCACTTTCCCTTGAGCAAAAGCTAAAATGGGACCATGGGCGATGTGGTTTTCCTGTGTATATTTTTACAGTGTGCATCTGGAAAGAAGCTATTACCGCTGTCTGTGGATGGGATTGGTAGAGGGGCCAAGCAGGCTCCAGGCTCTCCTGGCTCATGGTACAGTCAAAATAGGGGCCTTAGGTGTACTCCAGGACGGCTGGAGATCCTATGGAGGGCCCAGTGTCTAAAAAAATCCCCCCTCAAAGATCAAAAAGCAAAATTTCCATCACTGTGGAAGTCTTATGGTTAAAATAACTTCTAACACTGAGTACAGGTCAAAGCGTAAGATGCTAGTGTCTTAAACCAAACCTTCTCTAAATATTCTAAAACAAAACACTACTTATCTACACTGCTTTCCTTAGAAGAGCCTTTCCTTGCCTTCTAAAATTTCAAACTGCTGCCACAAAATTTGCTAAACAATTCAAATATAAGCACCTTCTGCTGTAATAACCAAGCCAGATCATAGGGCAGAGCAGCTGGGTAAAAGCGTTCTGAGTTTGCGGTGAGGTAGGTAAGAGGCTAAGGGCCCCAAGTACAATTATGTCTCCTGAGTCACCAGCCCTCTCCAAATTTGTAGTTCCCTAAGAAGAATATGGATAGAAACTGTGAAATCCCTGTGACGGGTCTTGTTTTTGTTTCATTTTGTGTTCTACCAAGGGGACCACCATGGCTCTGACCGATTGAACCCTCAAATAAAACATGCAACAAAAACAAATTGAAATAAAAATCAAGTATTTAGTTAACAATAACAATCTCCATTGTCTCAGCGAAGTTCTCCTTATCCATTTCGTGCTTTCAGAGGACAAAGATGAGACAGGAAAAGCCTTAGTCTCCTCTTCACAGAAACCCCTGTTGTCTGCACTGAGGGCAGGGGGTAGGTAGCCTCTACTGTCTTTTCCTCTACTGGCTAGAACTTCAAGGCAGCCTTAGTGACAGTCCACAGCATCACTAAAGCACCATTGATAGATGGGCCTGACACCCACGGTGACAGCAGACACATCACCATTGTCCTCATTACATCCAGGGCTGATGAACCTTGTAATGCTTCCTTTGAATCAGGGCAGAGTTGTATGTGTTAGAAGCTGAACCCCTAAAGGACATCTGGTAGGTGGTCCATGTGATGAGGAGGGCCATATGTCCCATTTGTTTTCTACTCTCATCCTAGCACATTAGGTTTTTGGTTCTCTCTCTCTCTCTCTCTCTCTCTCTCTCTCTCTCTCTCTCTCTCTCTCTCTCTCCTGTTTTTTCTCTCTCTCCTGTTTTCTCTCTCTCTCTCTCTTGCTATCTATCTATCTATCTATCTATCTATCTATCTATCTATCTATCTATCTATCTATCTATCTATCTTAGGTCCCAAGTATCTTAGAGTCAGAATCTATCAGAAATTCCTGGAGGAGCCTTTTCTCCCCTTCAATGTACTCCTCACTTTCGGGCTGCCATTTGCTCATCTCTGGGTGTTATACAAAGAGAAACTAAGTCTGGTTTCATCTGTGTGATAGGAAATTGCAAATGCAAAGAGGAAGGGAGGCCAGCTGGGCTATCTTCTGGGCACTGAGCTTGGCCCAGCTAAAATATGTTTTCATTTTTATAAAATTAAATTTGATTTATTATAACTGGATCTCTTTCCAGTGCTGGCAAGTACCCAAATTGCACATAGCCTGGCTGTGTTGGGACCAGGTCAGACTATTGCCACACAAGTAGGCGATCTGGAACCATTAAAATAATAAAGTCTAACCTAACTTCTGGAGGAACTCGAAGTTGACCTCTCCTGCTTTCACAATGTTCCCAAGCAGACCTGAGATGGTGGCACAGTCTGGACACTTCTTTAAGCGCTGGGAAGGCTGAGTCAGAAAGTTTGGAAATTTGAGGCCAGTCTGGGTTACCTAGCTGGAGCCCACACAAAGTTAAAACAAAATGAACACCGCCTCCTGTAAAACTGAATGTATCCACCTTCTTGCCAGTCTAATGTCTTCTACTGTCCCCAGGCAGGCTGTGACACTGGTCCCCTTCTGTGTGGTCACCATAGTTACCTTCAAAGCAGGCACCAGGCCTTGTTCTCTCACCTCTCTCTGCCTCATGACTGAGTCTCTGCCTCCTTGGGTAGAACAGACCTCCTTTAAGGAGAGGTCAGTTGTCTCTTCTTCAAAGGCAAGGTTCCTTTCTACCCTCTGCTTGGAAAGGTACAGTAAGCACATGATACATTAACAATAGCACATAATACCAACTTCTCTCATGAATCATTACTGGGTTTTGTTTTCTTGAAGAAAAAATTTATTTCTTGTCAACATGTTATCTTGCTTTGCTAGCAAAATGCAATTTCTCATAACTTAGGCATATATGGGAATAAAAAGCCAATAGCATCGCAAGCAATCTATAATTCATACTTTGTGATGCACACATCCAGTCCTTATTTGATGCTAAGTGTATCAACACACATATTGTTTAGCTCTGTCTAAGGGGTTTATATGTATCTATGCACCTGTGTGCCATTTTTAAAACCTTAAGATGTTGATGGGTTGGAGAGATTGTATGATAGATCAGAAGTTACTGCTCTTACATAAATAGGACACAGATGTGGTTCCCAATACCCATGACAGGTGACTCACAATTACTGTAAATCCAGTTCCAGGGGATTCAATGCCCTCTTCTGGCCACCACAGTCACCCTAATCATGTGCCATTCATAAACTCATACAGGCATGCACACACAAATTAAAAAATAAATATTTTTAAAAAGTGTTTTATTTATATAACTCTTTCCCAAATCTGAGATTTTATTTTACCTAATATCCTATGGCCTGCCTTTTTATTTATCTATTTGTTCCTTTTCCTGGTTGTACTCTATGCTTCAACTATACACCTAGCAGCTTGCTTCCGTTTTTAACATCACACAAACTTTGCAATGCCCTCCCATACAGCTTGTTTTTGTCACTTATTATTAATGCACATTTTAAAAAGGTTGTACCATTCTCTTTCTGGAAATGTGCTGGCCTGTTGATGCTGCACTGTTATTGAGCATACATGCCTTCTCTGCATGTACTGTAACTTTAAGAGCTGTGTGACACTCTGGCTGTCACTAGTTCAATATATCAGAAAGAGGAAGTATTTTATCATGAAGCTTTGTTAACCACTCCATTTATCTGAAACTTGGTTTTCTCTTCTATAAAAACATCCTGGTTTTCCTACTTCTGAAAGCTGTCTTGACTACATATGGCAAACTCAAACAAACAAACAAACAAACAAACAAACAAACAAATTGCCTTCTCTTTCCCCTCCTCTTCTGTTCAGAAAGCTCTGCCCCACCCCCAGCCACACTGTCATTCACCTCTGTTCTTTTTCATGTCTGCATTTGAAGGTATCGTTTAAGACAGAGTTACAAACAGACACACTAAACACCTCCCATCTATTTCTTAGGTCATTTAATCCTAAAGCAAAGCAAAGCAAATTTTAGAGACCACTTTAAAAGTCAGACAAAGATAGCTGGTTATCTGGAGGTGGGCAGACATAAGAGGGTGAGAGGAGTTTGGGTAGGCCAGTACAAACTTGCAGTCCCTCACAGAAAGTAATATTGATTGAATAGTCCAGATATTGGTAATATCGGAATTCTCTGTGGTGACTGATAGGATAAATGAGGTGAGTAAAGTTCTCATGAGCTCTCATTCATATGTTCTAGCTAGGAGAATGATTGAAGGGTGTCTTAGTGTTCCACAGCTGTGGATACCATGACCATAGCAATTCTTATGAAAGAAAGCATTTAATTGGGATTGATTTGCAGTTTCAGAGGTTTAGACCATTATCATCATGGCAGGAAGCATGGCACCATGCAGGCAGATATGGTGCTGGAGAAGGAGCTGAGAGGTCTACATCTGGATCTGCAGGCATCAGGAAAAGACTGTGAGACACTAGGCCTAGCTTGGGCTTCGGAAACCTCTAAACTTGCCTCCACAGTGACACACTTCTTCCAACAAGGTTATACATACTTCAACAAGGCCATACCCTTTAATAGTATTTTTTCCTGGTAACCATGCATTCAAACACATGAGTCTATGGGGACTATTTCTATTCAAACTACCACAGATGGTTACATAATAAAGATTTAAAATAAATCAGATGGTGCCTGCTTCCACATCCTGAGGAAGCTTCTTTCATCGCCCTTGCACTGTGGTCTTCAGGTATGATTTAGCCTCTGTACCAAGCATCTTTTTAGTAACTTCTACATCAGGACCAACTAACCTTGACTGCACAAATGACTGCAATGTTTTCAGATGTGCCCACTAATCCTTTACTTTATACCTAACTTCTGTGGGTCTATGAATTGTAACTTGGTTATGGTTGATTTAATAGCTAATATCAACATGTAAATGAATATATGCTATATTTGTCTTTCTGATTCTGGGTTACCTCAGAATGATTTTTTTTTTCTGGTTCTTCCCAACTGTCTGCAAATTTCATGAAGTCATTCTTTTTAGATGGCTAAATAATACTCCACTGTGCAAATAGATACATTTTCTTTATCCATTCTTCGATTTTAAGACATCTAGGTTGTTTCCTATTTCTGGCTATTCTGAAGAGAGCAGCAATGAACATGACTGAGCAAGTTTCCTTGTGGTATGATAAAGCATCTTTTGGGTATATGCCTAAGAATGGCAATCATCAAGGATGAGTGTTCCCCTTGCTCTACACCCACTGCAGAATGAGCCATGTCACTTGTGTTGTTAATCTTAGCTATTCTGATGTGTGTAAGATTAAATTCCAAAGAGTTTTTTGTTTGCATTTTTGCATTTCCTTAATGACTAAGTGTATTTAACATTTCTTTAAGTGTTTCTCAGACATTTGGGCTTTTATTTTGAGAATTCTCTGCTTAGATCCATACCTCATTTTTAAATTGTATTATTTGTTTTCTCAATATCATTTTTTTATTTCTTTATATATTTTTGATATCAGCCCTCTTTCAGATATAAAATTGGTAAAAAAAAAAAATCTTTCCCATCTTGTAGGTTGCTGCCTTTTCTGAATGATGGTGCCCTTAGCAGTACAGAAGCTTCTTAGTTTCATGAGGTCTTATTTACTAATTGTTGATCTTGGTGACTGTGCTAATGGTGTTCTGTTCTGAAGGACTCTGCCAATGCATTCAAGGCCATTCCGCACTTTCTCTTCTATCAGGTTCAGTGCATTTGGTTTTATGTAGAGATTTTTGATCCATTTGTAGTTGAATTTTGTGCAGGGTGATAAGTATGGATCTATTTATATTCTTCTACATGCAGCCATCCAGTTTGACCAGCACCATTTCTTATAGGTGCTGTCTTTTTACCACTGTGGATTTCTGCCATATACCTACATAATACATATTTATATAGTATACATTTACATATGATACATATTTATATATTATACATATATGTTATGATATGTATATAATAGATGTCTATAGGTATGTGGTTTTATGTCTTCATCTTCAACTTGGTTGTATTGATCAATGTGTCTGTTTTTGTGTCAGTATCATGCTGGATTTTATTACTATGGTTCTGTAGTACAACTTGAAATCGGAGATAGCTATACCTCAGTTCTTTTATTCAGGATTGTTTTAGCTACCTTGGAATTTTCATGTTTCCATATAAAGCTGAAAAATGTCCTTTGAAGACCTGTGAAGTATTGCGTTGGAATTTTGATGGGGATTACATTGACTGTCTAGATTGCTTTTGACAGGATGGCCATTTTTACTATATTAATTCTAATAAACATGGGAAATCTTTCTATCTTCTGTTATATTCTTCACTGTCTTAAAATTTTTATCATGTATTCTGTATTATTTGAGGTTATTGTGAAAGGTACTGTTGCCCTGACTTCTTTCTAGTCTGTCATTTATAAGAATGCTTTGATGTCTTCCTTTCCAATCTGTATCCCATTGCTCCCTTTCAGTTGTCTTATTGCTTTAGCTAAGACTTCAAGTACTATATTTACTAAATTTGGAGCGTGGAGAACCTTGCCTTGTTCCTGATTTTAGTGGAATTTCTTTGAGCTTCTCTTCATTTAAATTGATATTCGTTATGGACTTGCTGTTAACTGCCTTTATTATGTTTGGGTGTATACCTTGTATCTCATCAGGAACTTTATCTTAAAGAGTTATTGGATTTTTTTATAGGCCCTTTCTGCATCTAATGAGACTGATACTCACGTGGCTTTTGTCATTTAGTTGACTGATATGGTGGATTACATTATATATGATGAACTATCGCTGCATCTCTAGGATGAAGCCTACTTGATCATAGTGGATGATCTTTATGACATATTATTGAATTTGGTCTACAAGTATTTTGATGAGAATTTTTGCATCTGTCTCCATAAAGGGAATTGGTCTGTAATTCCTTGTTGAGTCTTTATGTGGTTTGGGTATGAGGATATCTGTGAGCTAATACAACAAATTGAGTAATGTTACCTCTGCTTTTGTTTAGTGGAATAATTTGAGGAGTACTGGCATTAACTCTTCTTTTAAAGTCTGGTGGAATTCTGTGATAAAACATCTGGCCTTGGGCTTTTGCTTGGTTTGTAGACTTTTGAGAAGTGTTTTCATTTCACTAGGAGTTATTTGGTTTTTCTTTTTTAAATTTTTATTGGATATTTTACTTATTTACAATACAGATGTCATCCTCTTTCCCCATTTCCCCTTCCTAGGAACCCCTACCCCAGGCCCCTTCCTCCTTTATGCTTTTATACCACTTTAATTACATGCATGTGTTAAGGTAAGTTCTAGGTTGAGGGTCTAGCAATACAATAGATGCAAATAGTAAAGGAACAAGCAAGACAATAAACACAAATAGTCAAAGAAAAAGAAAGCCATTAAACCCAATTACATGAACACTCCCATGATCACTGTTTCTAAGGGCTTATCAGGATGACCAAAGTATCTGAGCCTACTTCCCTGTCCTAGCCCAAGGTCATTTTCATGTCTGAAGCCTACTTCCTTATTTTAGCCTAAAATTTAGATTCCTGTCTGAAATTACTTCTTTGTTCTAGCCTAATATTTAGATTCCTGCCTGAAATTACTTCTTTCTTCTAGCCTAAGATTTAGATTCCAACCTGAAATTGCTTCTTTGTTCTAGCCTAATATCAGATTCCTGTCTGAAGCCAATGTCATATTCCTGCCAAGCAACCCATTTCCTTGTCATTGGCCCATGTCAGATTCTTGCCAGGCAGCCCCAAAGGCTTTCTGCATCTCCTGCTTTTTTTTATTTTATTAACAAGACTGAGCCTATCTTAGGTCATTCTAGCAAGAATGCCTTCCTTGCCTGTCATGGAATATGCAATATCAAAAGCAATACATTTCTGTCTTAGGTTGGTAAGGCTCTGTGCAGAATCTTACCTGTCCTTGGCTTGCCAGCCTGTTAATTTAATAACTTTGTCTGGGGGTCCAGTTTCAAGTTCAAGCCATGTACTTTGGCTGCCAATATGTTGATGTTGTTTAAAAAAAAAGTGTTAACACAATCGGCAGGAATAAATGTATTCCCAGGACAAAAAGGGCTTGATCATGGTTTTATTTTATTTTTTATACACTATCTGATCTTAATTTAACTTTGTTTAGTGTATCAAGATAATTATTCATCTACTATTGCTTTTTCAATTTGTTGGAGTATTGGATTTAAAGTCTGTCCTTTTGATCCTCTGGATTTCCTTGATGTCTGTTGTAATGTCTCCCTTTTCATTTCTGGTTTTGTTAATTTGGACATTCTCTCTGTCTTTGAGTTAATTTGGTTAAAGGGTTGTCAATAGTGTTTATTTTTTCAAAGAACCAACTCTTTGCTCCATTGAGTCTGTGTATTCTTTTATCCCACTTGTTCATTTCTATTTCATTGATTCAGCCCTGAGTTTGATTATTTCTTGCCATCTACTCCTTTTTGATGTGAATTCTTCTTTTATTATAGAGCTTTCAGATGTGCTGTTTAATGACTATTATGAGATCACTCCAATATTTTTATTTAGGCAGTTAGTGCTATCGACTTGACTTTATTGTAACATGTCAGTTTGAGAATGTTGTGAATTTATTTTCATACAATTCTAGGATGCCTTCTAACTTCTTTCTTAATTTCTATTGGCTCGTTTTTCATTCAGTAGTGAGTTGTTCACTTTCCCTGTTTTTAAGCCTTTTGTTGTTGATATCCTGCTTTAAATTCATCAGATGGGATACAGAGTGTTATTTTAATTTCCTGTGTATATTGAGACTTGCTATGTGTATGAGTGAGCAGTCAATTTTAGAGAAAGTTTCATGAGTGCTGAGAAGAAAGTATATATTTTTTTCCCCTAGTGAAATCTTCTATAAATATGTAAATATCTGTTAGGTCCATTTGGTTTATACTATCCATAAAATCCAGCATTTCTCTTGTTAGTTTCTTTTTTGAGTTTTTTTTTCTGTTGCTGAGAGTGGGGCATTGAAGTCTCCCACTATCAGTGTGTAAGAGTCAATATGTGATTAAGCTGTAGCAGTGTTTCTTTTATGAGCTTTGGTGAACTTGGTCTTGGTATATAAATGTTAATAATTACAATGTCCACTTGGCAGTTTTCTTTGATGAGTATGTCTCCTTCCCTATCTCTTCTGAATAGTTTTGGTTTGAAGTCTATTTTGTCAGATATTAAAATGGCTACACTAACTTACTTCTTAGGTTCATTTGCATGGAGTATGTTTTCTAATCTACTTACGCTGAGATGATGTCCATGAATATTAAGATGTGTTTCCTGGATGCAGCAGAAGGATGAATCCCACTTTTGTGTTCATTCTATTAGTCTGTATCTTTTTATTGGCTAATTGAGACATTAGTATTGAGGGATATCAATAACAAATGACAGCCTAGATTATGATGTTCAGTAAAACATTCAATAAATTATTGTTATTGTTGTTTGATTCTTGTTTTGCTGTGGTGATGGTGGTGGTGGTGTGTGTGTATTTGTGTCCCTGTGTGTATGCATACACATATTTGTTTTCATTTTCCCTCTTTTGATTTGCTATTCTGGGATTATTTATTCCTTGTGTTTGTTGAATCTGACTAACTTCTTCAAGTTGGACTTTTCTTTCTAATGCTATCTGTAGGACTGTATTTTAGATAGAGATTGTTTAAATTTAGCTCTATTATGGAATATCTTTCTGCACCTATTTTATTGAATGTTTTACTGAACATCATAATCTAGGCTGTCAATTGTGATCTCTTAAGAGTTTTTATAACTTCTGTGCAGGCCCCTCTGGGTTTTAGACTCTCCACTTGAGAAGTCAGATGCTATTCAAAGAGGTCTGCCTTTTTCTCTTGCGGCTTTTAATATTCTTTCTTCGTGTTGTATGACTAGTATTTAGATCATCTGCTAAAGATAATTTCTTTTCTGACCCAATCTAGTTGGTGTTCTGTATGCTTCTTGTACTTTTATAGGTATCTCTTTTTTTAAGATTAGAAGAATTTTCTTCTACAATTTTGTTGAAAATATTTTCTGTTGTTTGATATGAATTTCTTCTCCTTCCTTTATTTATATTTTTCTATTATTCTTAGATTTTTTTTATAGTGTCCCAGATTTCCTAGATGTTTTGTAACTGGAACTTTTTAGGTTTAACATTTTCTTTGAGAGAGGTGGCTGTGTCTTCTATTGTGTCTTCAATGCCTGAAGATCTTTCCTGTATCTCTTGCTTTCTGTTCCTGCATTTTGCCTCTGAGGTTCCTGTTTGAGTTTCTAAGTTTTCTATTTCCAGATTTTCTTCAGTTTGGGTTTTCTTCATTAATTCTATGTCTTCTTTCAGGTTTGATTCACTTCCTTCTATTGTTTGTGTCTTTACAGATTTCTTTATCAGATGCTTATTCATTTCCTCTTTAAGAACCTCTTTCATTTTCATAAAGACTATTCTAATTTTATAGCTTTCTATGATAACATGCAAATAAAATGCCACCAATAAAGCAGGTAAAATGTGCTTGTCAGTGTTGAGAGCTAACATTTAGATATTGGGCTGGGCTGGTAGGTGGATTAGAAGCTCCACAGGATTGAGGAAAGTAGGGTGTTCCAGTGAGATCTGCTTCTTTCCTAGGCATGGTTACTGGAGAGTGAGGAAAGACCACAGAAGAAGGTCTGGTAAAGAACTGGAGGTGAGAATGTGAGATCAGACTTGGAGGAATGGAGGGAGAGGTGAAAATCTGCAGTTAGCCTACCTGTTTCATAGCTGAAGTGGCCTGAGGATTCCCAGGAGATCACTGTAGGAGTTGGGGGGATGATAGAGCAATGAATAGGGGAAAGAAAGTTTGGAGATGAAGATCTGTATGATCCACTGGAGATGATGACAGAGAGGAAGTGGGACATGCAGCAGTGGTTTGCTGCAGACCTGAGAATGAGACTTGAGAACTGGATTCGGAGGAGTGGAGGGAGAGGTAAGATCTGCACTTAGCCTACCTGCTTCCCTAACTGGAGTGGCCTACAGGCTTTCTTGGACCCAGGTTTGTGTTTATGCCTTCAGTGGGACAGGGGACAGTGTCAATATCTTCTTCTGCTATAAAATCATCTTTTCCCTTTAATGTTGAGCCTTCTGGGAGTCACAAAGCAAACACCATCATTTTTCTTTGCTCTTCAAACATAGCTATCAAAGGTTTTTGGCATCTCTCTGAAATTTCCTCCAGATGACTTCCTTAATAGACCAAAAGACATCTATAAGTTCATCTTTGGTAACAAACAGACAAATCTGATGGCATTCCTTGATAATATGCAAATGAAATGCCAGCAATAAATAAGGTTTCAATAATGAGGTTCTAATAAAAATCTTTGCATCTAGGAACAGGTCAAGGACAGGTGGTCAGGTGCACATAAGCATTCCAGCCACCCTGCTGAGCTCAACTCCCTGCTCTGTTTGGACTTTGGGGACCAGTGAATAATACAGCTGGCAGTTTTGCATAAAACAAAAGGCATGGCTCTCATTCAGGTTCTCTTGTATTTTGAATTTCTGGGGGCTTAGGTCAGTTCATGGACTTCAGTGCCGTGGTTGTGAAATGTAATCACAGCTCCGAGGTGCTCTGGAACTCTTGTACTGTTTGGTGATTGAGGCTGACGGGCATTGGGCTGAGCTGCGGTCTTAGAATTGATAGACTTCAGCTAATCTCAGCAATAAAAAACGGTCACCCATAGACACTGGAAAAGATTAAGAGACAGTCAGGTTAAAAACTTCTTGGCTCCATTTGTGCATGCCTTGGGTGGTGAGCGCTGACTTAGCCTTTGGTTCTTGCTCACACATCTCTTTCATGTGTCTTGTTATAACAACTTCCAAAGCTATAAACAAAGAAAATAAGACATCACCTCAGATAAAAGAGAAAAGATTTAACACCAGGAAAAGCCCTCACCCTGGAACAGTCTGGCCTCAGAGAACAAAGGGATTTGCAGTCCATCTTACTTCCCAGTGTTGGCATGCTTTATGTTAGAAGTAGATTTCTCTCCTGATTATATTGTTACACATTCCACAGCTCTCATGCCATCAGCCTTGAGGACTTTATTATTTATGTAATTCCCAGGCCCGATGCTGAGTAAGTGCATCTGATCTCAATGAATGACATAGGACTTTAAAATTATCAGTAGATTTCAGGGGGGAGAGAGACCATCTTAATTCTCCAGCAAGAGTATCGATTAGTAACAGATGGGCTTTTCTGATTGAATTATTTTTCTTCTTCTCTTTCTTGAAATAAAAATATAGATCTGTCAAAGTATTTCAAATCATCTAGAGATAGAGGTCATTTAAACAAGATTCTTTTATTTCTCTTTCTGGGGAGTACTCCAGGTTACAAGGGTCACCAATCACAGATACATTCTCCTCAGCTAGCAGCAAGGGCAGCTTCATTTGGAAGACTTTTAGTCCAAATACGGGGCTGTTGGTTTCTTTCTTTTCCTAAGGAGTTTCAAGTAAAATGAGTTTTGGTTAAGAAGATCTACTAAAAGTATAGTCTAAAAATGTCTTTCTAGACTAAATCAAAGATTCAAGAGCTCACTAAACAGACCATCTACTTGGGAAGTGTTCTTCCTCTCACAGAGAAAACTCCTGTGGACAAGAATTCTTCAATTCACCTCTTCAGGCCTCAGCTCTGCTCTACTTGGGTGGGAGACTTCACTCCAAAAGACCAATAGGAAATCCAATTTTGAAATAAGAAGCAAGATTCTGAGGATTGTGTCCTATGAATATCCAAGTGAATTTAGAACTTGCCTTCCAAGCAGTCAATGAAAGATTGTCCTCTAGTTTTCTGATTTGAGGCCCTGTGTTTTGTATGAGCATAAAGTTTCCAACATATAGAGAGGCTGGAGAAAAAGAAAACAGAGGAAAACAATGGGTTTCGAATGAGGAATTTGAAAATAATAGTTGGAAAAAAATGAAAATGTCATATTTTCTATGTGGCTAAGAGATAGAATAGAATGCAGCAAACCTCTGGGCATAGGAGACTATTACAGAATTTCAAAAGTTAGTTAAAATATTAAATGATGGCATATTAGATTAATAACTCACATTTCTTGGTTCTTTTAAGAAGTAAAATAGCACACCTCAGCTAAGAGCCAGCATTTAGTCTGCAGAGCACTTGTGAGAGTCCAACTATCATACATTAGCTGTAAGAACCGTCCCTCCTCCATAGATTCCTATTCCACCCCTTCATATGCCCTTCCCTCTAAGTTACATCCCTAGACTTTACCCATGGAGGCCTTTTCATTCACTACTTTTTATATGTTCCATTAAGACAAATTACATGTAGGCCTAATTCTTTTTTTTTAAATAAGTGAAGCCTCTATAAAGTTTATTCAAAACTAAGCTGCTTAAACATCAAACATCGAGTTTCTGATTCAGAACTCAGGTATAGTATTTAAGTTAGCTTTTGAAATGGTTTTCCTAAAAGTTGTGTTTTCTTAAAGATGTCCTAGAGGCCTAGAATGAATGGGCTAGGTATGCATATTCTATAAGTATGATTGAAAGAGAATAAGGATACTTTTTTACAAGGTCATAGGGTATGCTAGCCAATTTTGTTGTTGGTGGTGGTAGTGGTGATGGTGGTGGTTTTGTTTTGATCAATTTGAATCATCTGGGAGGAGGGAACCTCAACTAAGAAAATATCCACCTCTGATTGACCCATAGATAAGGTTATATAACATTTTCTTGATTAATGATTGATGTGGAAGGACCCAGCTCACAGTGGACAGTGCCATTCCTGGGCAAGTAGTCCTTGGTGATATAAGAAAACAGACTAAGTGAGCCATGATAAAAAGCCAGTAAGCTGTGCTTTTCCATGGTCTTTACATCAGTTCCTGTCTTTAGCTCCTTCCTTGGCTTCTTAAAATGATGAACTGAACTATAAGATGAAATGAACCTCTTTCTCCCCTAACTTACTTTTGGTCATGGTGGTCATCATAGTAACAGAAAAACTGAACTAGTCCATAGGGCCATTTGCTTGGTGTTTCTGTACTCAAATTTTTATGGTTCAAATGAATCAGTGCCTCTAGTTTTCTGAGTAGAGATCCTCCATTCTGTATTATCTTAAAGGTTCTGACATAGAGAGAAAGTATGGAGGAAGGAAACCCTTTAGTAAATGAATAGACTACAGACATACAATAGCTAAGAAAAAGATGAGATTTCAGTATGCGCTGCTATATGAATTTCTGTTATGTCTATGTGGGCAGTGGTAGAGAAGTTGATTTGGGTGAAGAAAGAAAGTGGATAAACAGTTGGATATTTCCTGGCTTTCACTTCGTATTTTCCATTAATAAGAAGACAAGTTGGCTCCTAAGTAGTACACATAAATGGTTTAATGAAAGTGAGACAATGCATCAAGTGGAAAGCAGCACTGCAACTGGAAAGGGAGGCAACCAAACTCCTGTGCCCAGGAATGCCCCAGACAGCCACACCTCTGGAACTTCTGTGGCCTCGGCCGATGCATGACCCTTTCTTGACTTGGGTCCAGTGTTCTCTCTAGGATCATTCACCAGTGCCTCTCCCTCTTAAAAGTAATAATTTAGTCAAGATGAGATAGTGACTCATTTCTTAAAGGCCACATTAGGTCAGGAAACAGAAAAGAAAATACTTTATGTAAAATGTACCTGTTTACAAGAGCTGCTGGAGCTGCTGTATGGGCTGTGTTGGCAAACAGCAATTTCTCAAGTTGACTCAAGGAAGCCCAAAGCTGTCTCCAGACTCAGAATGGGCATCACACTCAGAGGGTGATGTGTCTTAAGTCATAGAGAGACACAAATTGTAAACAGAACACAAGACCTAATATCTAAACTTCTCAATTCCATGTCAGATCAAGCACTGCAGAGAGCTTACCACTCAGACAAAGCTGTCACATGATTGGCCAACTTAGCCAAGTCTGTGCTGATCCACAGAAGGTTGGCATGGCTTCCATGTTGATTTTTAAGGGACTCCTGGTACATCTCAGGCAGTCAGTGCTCTCCCCAGTTATACTGACTAAGATCATTAGACATCAGTGCTGAATAAAGTGGACACTTACAGGCTGGAAATGATACCGATGACCACACTTTTGGAGTTAAGAGTATTGACAGGGGTAGGCACTCTCCCTCTCAAACTCATTCCTATGATATGGTTTCAAGGCATTAAGTTTTCTTTGGATTCTACCCTGAAACGAGGATAGCACTCATTCATTGGCTTAGATGACTGAGATTTTAAGGATATAAAAATACACATCTGTATAGGTTGCTAACCTCATCCAACACTGCCAAGGTCAGCTTTCAATTTAGTACAGGGAGAAAAAAATGCTTCCTAAGTCTGAAACACAACATGGATCCTGAGCATGACATCAGACCATACTTCTTTACAATGAGTTTTCACAAGAGAAAGATAAAAAAGCACGGGTGGGAGTGGGTTTCTAATTATGGATGGCTACAAACATTAAAGTACGCAAGCTTAGGGAGTTTGTCAACTGAATCTCAGGTGCATAGAAGCCAGACACATCTGACACGATCAGGAATTCTGGACTACACTGGCCTAGAGAACAGGCTTCCTTGAAATATGCTTTGAGTGACATGAGTCAGAGGTTTGAAAGCTGGCTGTGGGATTAGCAGGTGGGATAGATGCTTCAGTTCCTGTGCTTCAAAAAAAATAGTGTAGGGAGAAGGAGAGTGGAGTACCGTCTATTTAAATCCCACACTGCAGCAGGTGCCAAGATAGGCTCTAGAAAGACTCTCCCACTCACAAACTACCAAGGAGATTGAAGAGCAAAGAAAATCTAGTCATAGCTTGTTTAAGATTAACCAATGAGTTTGAAAGCTACACCAAATGTTTGGAGTGACTTCGTAACACATGTTCTACTGTACAAAGAAACGTAGTTTGGATCAGATGCCCTGACCAGAGGTCTGGTCTTATCTTTTCTGGGTGGGCATGGCATTGCACACGGACTCAGTTGGAATGGTGACATTGTTCTTTTCTTCATGTAGTTGTCACTACTACTTCAAAATACAATTGAGAGCAAGTGGGGGAAGCTGTGTATGAATAATTTCCAGAGGGCATAAAAAAGGGAAAACATAGTAATAATTTATAATCATTAAATCATTAGTCCATAAACATATTTTCTTTGATATCGCTTCTTATGAAATAAGAAGCCAGAGAGTGATCACACATCTATCTAGGAACAATTAGCAGAGTACATGAATTACCTCCTGTGTCTGCATTGGTATTTACTTGTTCTCCTTAATAAAAATGAAGTAGATTGAAGAACACATGCATGCAAGTGGAAGGATGTTATAGTTAATGATTATTTGATGAATCAGTGAACAATGCTCTCATCTATAATCAGATTTTATGTCTTACTGTGCTTGGCCACCCAGAAGAAAATTCTTTCATTCCTCAAATATCAAACTTCTTAATGATCTGAGGGTTTTTGTTTTGTTTTGTTGTTTGTTTGGTGTTTTGGTTGGTTGGTTGGCTTTGTCAAGATGTGGTTTCTCTGTGTAGTCCTGACTGTCCTAGAACTCACCTTGTAAACCAGGCTGGCCTCAAAGTCAGAGATCTGCCTGCCTCTGCCTCCTCAGATAGTGTTTGCCACTACCACTAGGCTTCTGTGGTTGTTTTTAGAGTTTTAAACCCTTTCTTTAATCTCTAGCTATACTTAGGATTTTCCAACTGGGAAGTTGCATTTACTCCTCCTCATCAAGGGCAGTTGGAGGCACTGTCTCATGTATACATGTGGGATAAAAGGCTGGCCAGGATGAATTTGGTTGAAGACAAGTAGTAAACTTTTGGTTCTGTTTGATGACTGGCTCTTCCAAGGATGGCTAGTGGTACAGGGAGATGTTTGATAATGTGGTTGTCTTTGGGTTTTTTTTAAATGTAGATCATTATGAAATTGAAAGCAATATCTAAACCAGATACTTACCACAAGTCCAACCCACATTCTTATTCAGATTTCACCTTGTATACATTCTCTTATACATATGTGTGACTTCTGTATAATTTTTTTTCATGTGTAGATACAAAACACCATCCAGATGAAGCTAAAGAACATCAATGTTGTCCCTGATGCTGGGGGCTGGGAGAGATGGCTCAGGGGTAAAGAACTCTTGCTACTGGACCTGAGCTCATTTCACAGCATCTGTGTCAAGTGGCTCACAACCAACCTGTAACTCCACTTTCAGGGTATCAGACCCTTCTTCTGGACTCCAAGTGTGTCTTCATTCATACGAACATACCTCCTCCTTACCTAATTAAAATTTTATCTTTGTAAAAACAAAATACTTTGTTGACATTTCTCTATTACCAGTCCTTTTAACTCACTCATAAACTTAAAACCAATGTGTGTACAGTTCTGTAATCCCAACAGTTTTATGCAAATAAGATCATATAGCATTAATCATTAGGTTTGTTTTTTTCTCTCTACATGCTATCTTTGAAGTCTATCCAGATTGTGTGTCAATAATCTGTCTGTTTTTATTGCTGAGTAGAATACTGTGGAATGAACCACAGTTAAAATATTCACTTAATCAACTGTATTTTCCCTTGGTTTTAGATATTAGGAATAAAGCTGCTAGGAACACTGAATTGGAGGAGATGTTGCAGAGGCGTACACATTTTAAATTTTAAATGTGTGTACATGTGTGTGGTGTATGCAGGTGTGCACAGCATGTCTGGAGGTCAGAGGATAATGTGGAGCTCTTTTCCTCAGTCTCTTCTCCACTTTATTTGGGTTGGGGAATAAGGTCTCTTACTGGACTTGTAGCTCACTGTTCTCTCTCTTTGTCCAGATTCTCCTAATCGTTTGCAGTGGGCATCTGTGTTCTCTTTCCTCTTTGATCACAAAGGATCATGTGGAGTGGTCAGAATGCAGTCTACCATCTTAGATGGAAGTAAAGAGAGATGAGTACAGTGATAGAACAGAGGCAGAACAAGCAGGGCTTAAGGGCTCAGAGCTTGTCGTGACCAACAGTTTAGAACACAAAGGTGTGGCCTGACTGTGGCCTGGCAGTGAGTGCAGAAAGGACAGAAATCTTTAGAGGCAGCTGTGACCTAAATGAGTCCTCTGCACTTTTGCATGATAAAGTCCCACTCCCAGATATGATGCTACTAGGTGGTCTGAGGCCTTTGGATATGATTATTGCATCAAGACAACTATTATGAGCAGGATTAGTGCCCTCATAAAGGAGGCCCAAGGGACCCATCTGCCTTTCATCATGTGAGACACAGAACAGGCATTATGAATGATCCAGGAACTGTGTTCTCAGCAGACTTCAACTCTTCTAGTACTTTTACCTTGGACTTTCCAGTATTCCCCAGGGATGTAGGGCAATGCATCAGTACCACTGATCAGCCATCCAGCTTATGATATTTACTGTGACAGCTCCAGAGGGGTTAATACCAGGGCTTAGATATCACTTCTTCCAGGACTTCCCTGGCTAGTCATCCTCTATTTCACAAGATGGACTTCACTGTGCCATGATCACATGGCAGGGTCCTGATTGTCACACATCATGGTACTTATCTGGGTGCATCCACATTCTAAAACAGCTTCAGGGCAGCCACTGGACTGTACCCATCTTCATTCTCATATGCTGAGCAGAATGTTCAATCCCTTTAGCCGAGAAACAGTGAACTGGAGACCCTATGTGTATTCAGATATCACATGACAAACCATTAATTTTTTTCTCCAATTTGTTTGTTTGTTTGTTTAATGATAAATCACATGAACATCAGCAGTAAAGATCAGCTGAAAGTTTGAGAGTTAAATACTAAATCCAGATGAGATTGTTCTGAGACTGGCTCTCAACTCTTGCTGGAGTTCATCAGTACCATGAAAACAAGAAAGGAAAAAGAAAGAGCCCGGGAATTCCTTCCTCTCTTTATATTTTCCCTCCCTCCCTCCCTCCCGCCGACCCGCCCGCCCACCGGGGGCGGGGGGCGGGCCGCGGGCCCGCCGGGGGCGGGGGGCGCGGGGGGGGCGG
>NW_021620459.1:1751086-1765066 GCF_004785775.1 Grammomys surdaster | reverse complement strand
TCCTCCCTCTCTCCCTTCCCCTCTTTTTCTTTCTTTCTATTTTTTTCTCTCTCTCTTTCTTCTTTCTTCCTCCCTCCTCCTCCTCTTCCTCCTCCTCCTTCCTTCCCTCCTCCTCCTCCTCCTCCTCCTCTCCTTCTTCTTCTTCTTCTTCTTCTTCTTCTTCTTCTTCTTCTTCTTCTTCTTCTTCTTCTTCTTCTTCTCCTTCTTCCCCCCCTTCTCACCTTGATTCAGAGTCTCTCTGTAAATCCCTGGATCGCCTGGAACTTGCTCTATATAACAAACTAGCCTTGAACTCAGAGATCTGGCAGCCTCTGCCCCCATCCCCTGACCCCCACTCTCTACCCCACACCCCCCAGTGCTGGGATTAAAGAGGAGCACCACTAAGTTATTTATTTAAGTAAGATTTAACCTATGTCACTCAAAATATATTTTGTGTCTATATTTGCCCATTGGTTTTCTCAAGGACTTTATTTGAGAACACACACACATACACACACACACACACACACACACACACACACAGTGAATATTCATAGATAAAAAGGTGAAAGCTTAGAAGTGTCTAATTTGAAAGTTTTTTAGTCCTGATGTAGCAAATGAATAGAACATTCTTTGCATGATCTCATGGAACACATGACTGATAAAAGGCAAGATATTACATGAATTACCTTTATGTTATGTGCATAAGGTGTCTATGAAACACATAAATTTCGTGTGTAAAATTTTAGTCATATACCTAACACATACCATTGGATATCAGCAAATATTTCTTTTTTTGTTTTGTTTTTGTTTTTGTTTTTTTTCATCAGCAAATATTTCAAGCCCTGAAATCTAAAGCACTTTTGGTCTCAAGACACTTAGCTATGAGCACTGAGCCTGTACACCCAAATATCAAACTATTTCTGTTGTAGTTTTTGAGTCCACAATGAATTAAAACCCTTGCCTATGCCTAGAGTTGAGGTGAATGGCTTTGCCACCACGACTTTGAAACAACCTAACTCCACTATTTGAGTGTAGTTAAGTTGTGTTGCATTTACTCATCATGAATGACCCTGATCACCAAGGGACCCTGTTCTCCATAGAATCCAACTTGTGTCCATCATCAAATGGTGGCAACCACAGACTAGGAGAAAAATGAAAAAAAAAAAACACAATGGGAAGAAGGTCACTAAGCCCAGGAGCCATCTGTGTCTGCTTCTCAAAGACTCATTTTTCCACTGCTTCACATACCGCACATACTTCACACACTGGAACACTGACCTCGGAGAAGAGGACAGGGAAAATAATGAAACTCAGTGTTTTACCAAGCAGACAATCTATAGGAAATTGGATACTGTTTCTAAGACATAAATACGAGTGTTCGTTTCTGGAAGTTCCTACTTCTGTTTCTGCAGCCAGATGAGAATCCATGTGTTATTCTTTGTCCCAAGCTGAGAGAGAACCTGCCCTCAGCCTCAGGTAGCTTCTAGGCTACATTGTGAGCTGTCCTTGTTGACTCTGACACTATAGCAAACAAAGGAGGAGTCTGCTTCATAATCAAACTTCTTTCTCATGGTTTTGGAGGCTGGCAATCCAAGATTGAAGCAGTTTGGTGTGTGGTGAAGTCTCGCTTTCTGGTTTATAGGCTTGCTCTGTCTTCATGTGGTGAAAAGGGATGCTCTCTCTCTCTCTCTCTCTCTTTCTCTGGCCTTTGCCATAAGGACTCCAGTCCAAAGAGTCCCCATATTCTTTACCATAAGAATCCCCAAGCAATAAAAGTGTAATGCCTTGGGCTGAGACAGAAAAGGGGTAAAGAATTAACAGAAGCAAGATTCCCAGACATATGGAAAAGGACAATTTTTACAGTGCTTGCCAGTTAGAGTATTGCTAGAACTGAGTATACATGCTGAATATCATTATTTCTGTTTTATAATTTTTGTAAATTCATTTCTTGAATGCATTTCTATCAACTTAAAATATCTTCAAAACTATGTTTTCCTAGGTCATAGAGTCTTGTGATAGATTGGGTGTCACTCAGGCAGAACTCATCAGATGCTGCACCTTATGCAAACCCTTTCACTTACAACATAAACACAGAGGCACCCCAAAACTTCATAGCACTCAGTTTATTTCATGAACTTTGAGGTTCCACAGAATTCTCACACAGTGTTCTACATCTCTCCAGTTCACTAAAGTTCATTTTTTTCTCTAGGAAGCGGTATTTGAAAACATGGTTCTAAGTAGATTGCTTATGAGGCACAAAAGTTACGAACTTTATTCAGCAGCAGTCCTTGACCATGTGTCTGTGACCACATGTCATACACTGATATGAAAACAAAGGCCACTAAAGTACCATGTGCACAAAGCTTAGCTCGGTCTTCTTAGTAGCTCAATGGCAGAGGTTGAGCTTTGTTCCCCAGTGACAGTTCTAGCTACAAGCACTTTCCTAAAGACCATGGTTGACTAATGTTACCAGATGTCCGAGGAGAGCATTTGTCTATGGGAGTCCAAAGAAAGGTGTCATACACTCCAGCTCTGCATTGTATAATCTTCTTTCATAGGATGCCGATGTTGGTGCTGAAAATGTCGATGTGATCCAAAGATTGTAGCAGGTGCCAGTGTTGGTGTTTCTGTTTCTCGTGAATTCTTTGAAACCTTGGGTCCCAGAGGACTGTTTTGTTTCTTACCACTGAGATAAACTGTGTTTGTTACTCCTGTTCAAATGGCATCCCTTTCTCCCCTGGTTCCAACCTGTAGCTTTCATGTGTCTTGAAGATTGTTTTCTTTCTTTAGGTGAGTTGTCACCCAACTCATGTTTTAGTAAGAACAGCTACCACCAGACTTTCCGACTCTTAAGTTAGAAAGACTATGTGTCCACAGTGTTTGAACAGCACAGTAGCCTGATGTCTTCCCATGAATGTCAGGGGCCACTGTCATCTCTGCATCTCCAGATGTGTAGTTAATACAGAGAAATCTGTATCATTCATAAGACAGACACCATCTATAATCTCAAGCATGTCTTTGCTTTCTGCACATATTCATTCTCCAGTGCTTGTGCAGAGAAATTCTGTAAATGACAATACCAAATACTTCTTGCTTCTCAGTGCACAGAATGCTCATATACCTCCTTCAAATCTTGGTATTCAAATCAGGTATTGAGAGTTAAAACTGAACTATCCCTGTGTTCTGGCCTATGTAAGAAACAACTAGAAAAAGAACAGCATACACGCATGGTGTCACAGCTGTGCTAGTGAAGTAGAGGCAAGATGGTATTGAGTTCTAGGCCAGCATGGGCGATAGAGTGACGTCCTGTTCACTCTAAGAGGAGAGAAGAAGAGGACATAGAAGGGGATGAAGGGAGAGGAGAGAATCAAGCAATTAGAATACTTATTTCCTGGAACACTGGCTTTGCATTTGATATGTTGTTTGCAGAAGTAAGTCATAGCTTGAATTTTTATTCCACTCCTGGGTGTTACCAATTTTCATGGTAATGGTCATTTGGCACACAAAGGTTGTTGCCATGTGAGTAATAGAGAATCTCCAATGTCATTAAGCAAGCATAAGGAGGGGCACAGGGCAGATACAGTGAGAGTTTGAGAGGCATTGGCTGTGACAGAATGGTGGATGCTTTGTTGAGTGTAGAATCCTCTTAAGCAGACAGAGGTTCAAATACCATTAAGTCTTGGCAGAACTCTCCTTCCTAATTCAGAGAACAAAGGGTTGCTAAAACCCATAAAGAACAACTTCTCAAATTTCAAATAGCTTTTTAAAGCACTTAATGAGTTAAGAGTAATCAAATCAGAAACATATGGATTAAATTTTCCTTGAGATTCATAGGGATTTAATATTAAGGGAAAGTCATTCAACAAAATCATCAACTCAAACTTTTAAGATTATTAGTTCTCTGTAACCAGTTGCTAGGCCATGGGGCTTGGATGATAGTGTGTCCGCTAAAATTTTACCTGGAGACAGTAGATCCTCCCGTGGAGGAGCTCAGCTCAGTACCCACCTGTTTACCCACATGTAATCTAATTATTGGTAGTCTCACCCCCGGAGAACTGCATTTTGAATCAATATGGACTTATTTTAGGATATCAATTCCTTGTAATACACACACACACACACACACACACACATATGCGTGTATGTAGGTATGTATGCATATGCATATGCATATATATATATGCATATAGAAGTCAAAGGACAGTTTATGAGCACTGGTTCTTTTTTTCACCATGTGTGTCTTCTCCAGATAGTGTCTTAACTTACTGAGCCAGCTTGCCAGATGGAATATGAATTTTGTTTTGTGAATCAGTCATGTAGATCCACAATATAGCTGATTGGCTGAGGGCCAGGAGGTAGGGATTTCTCTGTTCTCAGTTCTTACTACTGTGGCTCTGTGGTATTAGAAAACATGTTACGGCCCTTTGACCCAGCAGCTAGCCAGAAAGGAGATAATCCACAAAATCAAAAGGGTGACAGTGGCTTCTAAGAAGGGGAAGGAACAGGATAGTGTCCAACACTGTAGAAAGATCTTGAGTAGAAGGTTTATATGCTCACTTTCCAATCACTCTGAGAAGCGTTGACATTTGCTTTCTGTGTTCCCAGAAGACTGGAGGTTAAATTGAGAGGGTACAACTATGGGAATGACAGATGGGCAGAGAATGGACAATATGTAAACTTTGCCTGAGCTGTGACAATCTTAGAAAATATTGTCCTTAGGTGTAGGAGAACTGTTGACATCTACACTGCAGAAGACCATCGTATCAAATGTCATACAGTAAGTGACATGTACAATCAAGGTCTCATCTCCATTTATAAAAATTCCAAGAAAAAAAATGGCCTTGGTCTTGTCCCTTTGTTCATTATCCAGTGTTTAAAATGTAAGAAACCTTATCTGTGGGCTACTAAGAGGCAGCAAACACACACTGATGCTGGCTGTGTGGTGACTGTGGGCGGTTTGCCAGTGTGGAATAGCTGGGAGATGAGTCTCTATGGGAGAGACGCCTGAGGTCTGTGCACTGCATGATATGGTTTGGTAAGAGCTGGTTCCACTGTGTAACATCCATCCAGAGTGTGCAGGCAGCTCGCAATGCCTGTGTTTTCAGGCACAGACAGTTCTGTTTTGAAATGTGGCAGCAATGTGTTAGGCGTAGTCCTAGCTGGAGGCAGATGTGAGAGGCAAAGTAACTGAAAATTCAGCTGCAGACAGAAATACCAAATTCTCTGGCGGGAGTGAGGTGGGGCGGAGGTGGGGTGAAGGCTAGGTGGAATATTCAAAAGACCAGTGGAAATCTCTAACAGTAATTTGAATGTCTGTGGATCAAACCTCAGAATACAATAATGTAGTTCATATCTCCCTTTATAACTCCTTAGTTTCCTTTTGCCAAACTATCACAAAAATGATATCTAATATTTCTCCATTAAGATGTATAGAGATGCATTTCCCAGAGCTGAAAATTATTGTGTATGTGTTATATGTATGTGTGTGTGCACACATGTGTTTGTGTGTGTGTGTGTGTGTGTGTGTGTGTGTGAGAGAGAGAGAGAGAGAGAGAGAGAGAGAGAGAGAGAGAGTTAGACAGATCTCACCAAGAAAGATTCTCTAAATTCCAGAGAATATCTAAGGTATTAAGAAATGAAAATGACCCATCCAGGGTTAGACCTGTTATAATGCCTTAAAAGTGAAACCTGTCCATATCGTAGGTAAATAAGCTAACACTAGGGAACAATGCTAAAGCAACGCCTTGTGAAATTAATGCATTTCTTGTCCTAAACTCATCTTGTGTCAGACATAGGGCCATGCCTATGGACCTGAAGAGTTTGCAAAGTAACTGTTGTAAATTTAATGTCACTGTCTCCTCCCCTTAAAACCCTAACACCTATGAAAGAACATTGCCAGTTTCCTTGTGAGCACAACAAAGACCTCTCTTTCATTGAAGCTAAGCCAAAAGCCACTCTTCTAAGTTGACTGCTTGCATGGGCAAAGCTGCCAAGTCCCCAGCTCTGGAGCCTCCCCATGACAAGCAGGGCTGCTGTTGGGTGGGGCTGGCATTCCAGGCCCAAGGAAGGAGGCATATTGTTCTGCAACTTCCAGCACCACAGACTCTCCACCCTGAAGAGAGCTGGGTGCAGCAAACATGTTATTGCATTCATGTGTACCTTCAGTCTGGCTAGTACAGGGAAAACTGCTATTCTGAGAGTAGGAAAGGCTTGATTTGTGACTCATTCAACACAAAAGAAACATGCTTATAGAAGATTGTTTTGAAGACACAAACAACATCTGACATTGTTAACTACTGTGGGGAGGGTGACTGAGAGGCTCTGTGGAGGTAAAAAAAAAAATTTTCTTTTTCTGTAGTTTTCAGTATTAACACTCCTAGAGAAAAACACCAAATACTTAGAACAGGATGCTTCCCAATAGACAGGAAGTCATCCTCCACTGGTCTAGTACTGACGCTGACTAAGGATGTGAGGTCTTAATGTTAAGTGATGAATTAATTTACTGTACTCATACATACACACACACAAATATGTGTGCACAGATGTGTATGTGTGTCTGTGTGTGTGTGTCTGTGTGTGTGTCTGTGTGATGGATAAAGACAATGTATAGGATTTGGTTCTCTCTTTCTACCATGTGTGTTGGAGGATCAGTCCTCTGGGTTAGCAGGAAGTACCTTTGCCCACTGAGCCAACTTGATGGAGTACTTCTTCAGGTATTAAATGTCAGACTTCAAGGGAAAAAAATCAAATCAAATACATATACTTTCAGTTTTTTTTTTTACATAACAGAAAAACTCATATTCTGGTATTTTGAAAGAATCTATCCATGACTTTTAAAGAGAAAACCTGAGAAAAATTAAAACCAAGCTCTTGGGTCCAAGTATGGTGAGATAAAGAGAAAGGCAGATGGGAGAAACTGACCTTCTAGGACTATTTGAGAAGGGACACCCTAAGGGAGCAGGGCTTTTCAGTAGAAACATTCTAGGGTCTAGGTAGAAGTTTGCCTCATTCTAATCAATGCACATCCTTTGACTGTTTGGGGAGATTTTCTCTATGCTTGGAAAATCATTTGGCATCTCTCAGAACACTGGTCAGAACTGTCTGTGGCAAATGAACATGTGGTGTGTGAATGTGCAGACTTCTTCTGGTTCATTGAGTGCTCATAGTAAGAAAACAACCATGGGTGTTCAAAACTGAAATCAAGAATGCTCTGCCTCCTGCATCCCCACACGCCACACCCCGTTATTATTCACCATGTCGGCACTTTCTGACTGGTGCTCACCTCTGTTTCTTTAACATTACAGATCTGATCCAACATATTTGACTAGTTGTACCCATCACTTTTCTTAATTGCTGGTGAGAATTTAAGTCACCTGAACACCTTATAGATCCCAGCATTGACCTCGGGCTCCTGCCTCAGTGGCTCTAGATAACATCTGATGGCCTCTTGCTTATCCTCTCAGGTCTTTACATACAATTCACTTGCAGCAAGCACTTGAACTTCTAATCATGGCACAGCAGCCCATGCTATGAGAAGCACAGAGGAGGCCCAGGTTGTCTGTTCTAGCTTTGCAACCATCAGATTACATGATGCTGTACACTAAGAAGAGAAACACTTCACCTTCCTGCTGAAGGTTGGGAAAACAGTGACTGCGAGGGAAACCTGTGCCCAGCTCAAGACCATAGCTCCTAACAAGAATAATGATTAGAAGCTGAGGAACAATCCCAGGCTATTCATCTTCCCTTCCCATTACATCTCTGGCGTCTTAGAGCATCTTTAGATGGTCTGTCACATCAAAAGATTAATACTTAATTTAAATGAAAAGAAACCTTTCCACCAGATCCATACCCTCTCCTAAGCCAACTGTAGTGGCATGCTTAGCTTTAGCTTATAGCTTTCTTATACAAAACCTTGTATAACTAACTTACTTACTGTACTATGGATTAATACTATAGATGAATTATAACTAACTTACTCTGTCCTCTGAACTAAGGGCTACTAACTCTCGAGATTGTTCTCATTTGCCAGCACTATGCACTAATTCTGACATTGCATGACTTATACCTCTACACTATAAAACACTTCTGCAAAGTAACTTATTGAATCCTGGTAGTAGAATATTATATTTACCCAATTTGGTAAACATTTTGCTTGTTCCAGTTATAGGCTTACAGTCTTTGAAAGGAACAGTTTTGCTTTCATACGTGACCTCATGCAGATTGGGCCCAAATGCTAACATCACCATAAGCCGATAGAAATTGCAGAGAAAAGAAGTGTGGTGAGTTTAATGGCATGCTCTTGAAAGCATTGTTAATTCAATAAAACATTTGCCAAATCCTTATCAATTAGAAAGTACCAAGACGGCGTGCACTGGGGTATGGAGACTATTAACACGCGGCTCTGAGAGCGTGATTTGGGGTTTGAGTTGCTGGTGCAGAAGTTTGCGAGATGCCCAAGGCTAAGGGAAAGACTCGGAGGCAGAAGTTCGGTTACAACGTCAACTGAAAGCGTCTGAACCGGAATGCTCGTGGGAAGGCAGCGCCACGGATCGAGTGCTCCCACATCCGACATGCCTGGGACCACACCAAATCCGTGCGGCAGAACCTGGTGGAGATGGGGTTGGCCATGGACCCCAACAAGGCGGTTCCACTCCGTAAGAGGAAGGTGAAGGCCATGGAGGTGGACATGGAGGAGAGACCCAAGGATCTTGTATGGAAGCCCTATGTAGTAAATGACCTGGAGGCAGAAGCCAGCCTCCCAGAGAAGAAAGAAAATACCTTGTCTCGGGACCTCATCGACTATGTTCAGTACATGGTGGAGAATCACGGGGAGGACTATAAGGCCATGGCCCGGGATGAGAAGAATTACTATCAAGACACCCCAAAACAGATTCGGAATAAGATCAATGTCTATAAACGCTTTTACCCAACGGAATGGCAAGCCTTCATCGATTCTCTCCAGAGTAAGAAGATGGAGGTGGACTGAGTGGTGCATACCCCCAGAACTAGGTCTACTGGACCAAAGAAACCAAACCCCGGCTGTAAGCCAAGGGATGTATAGTTTCAAATGATGCTAAGTCCTATGGAATCGGGTTTTACATGTACACTGTCTCTGTCTCTCCCCCGGGCCCCCTTTTTCCTTCTAGAGAAGGAACTGTCTTTTTGTTTTAGTTTTTTGAGAGAGAGTGTCTCTCAGCCTTAGCTGTTCCAGAACTCTCTCTGTAGACCAGGCTGGCCTTGAAGTCAGAGATCTACCTGCCTCTGCCTCCCAAGTGCTGGGATTAAAGGTGTGTACCACCACCACCTGGAGGAGGAGGAACTTTTTCAAGGCCATGGTCTATGTTCTGTTGAGAGCTTACAGAAAGCCAGGGCCTGCTGTTCTGTGTTCAGAGGGGATGCTGTATTTCAGTGTGTTCTGTATGTGATAAAGGAGTATTTTACCTGTGTAACATGACTAGGTATTTTCATTTTGTTTGAGACTGGGGTTCTCTGTGTAGCCCCACTTGTTTAGTATTTTGTGTTTACTATGCCCAGCTAAGCTCTAGAGCTGTCCCAGGGAAAGCTCACCTTATTAGTGCAGATGGGGTATCAGCTCAGCAGGAAGTACTGCAGTCATGGGCTTTTGTAGACACTGCCTTCTGCCTCTTCAGTGCTCCTAGCATTGGCTCCCTCCAGAGACTTCTCAGGAAGCCTGGGCTGACTATAGAAGGGTAAGGAACCAGGTCTCTCCTCACTGTGGATTGCTTTTGTTGGCCATGGCTTAAACATCAGGGACCCAAACCTGCTGTCTGGGGCTGGCAGATTGCTAGGTACCACTCTACTGTGTGCCACTAGTGGGTTTTCCACGACATGGCCATCTTCTGTGGCATGCCTGTTGCAAGCAGTGGTCTGAGAATGTGATGCCCGTTTTGCAGCAGGATCACGGGCTGAGCGGGGCGTCTTAAGGCCTAACGAACCTCTACTATGAATGATGTAAAAACCTCCAGTTGTGTGTATTGTATATCTTCAGCGCTCTTGAAAAAAAAACGTTTTTATACATTGTCTGTGAAAAAAAAAAGAAAGTACCAAGACAATTAGTTTTTTTACATAAAAAGATAAAACTAAAAGGGAACACATCAGAATTGAACAAAGCCAACAAACAGAAGGAAAGAGACTAAGAGAAGATGCAAGAAAGAGAAACCCACTTGTTCACACACTCAGGAGCCCCACAAAAGCACTAAATGTGAATCCATAGAGGATTAAAATGCAGAGGACCTGGTACAGATCCATGCAGGCTTAGTCTGTCCATGCTGCTTCAGTCTCGGAGTTCATATAAATTTTGATCATGTTGATTTCAATGGCCTTGTTTTTCTGCTGTCCTCCATCCCCTCTGGCTCTTAGCACTCTTTTTGCCTCCTCTTCTGCAAAGGTCCCTGAGCCCTGAGCCCTGAGGGGAAGAGTTTAATGGAGACAACCCTTTCAGGGCAAAGCATTCCAAGATGTCTCACTCTCTGCATAATAGATGGCTGTGGATCCTCATATCTGTTCCCATGTACTGCAGGAGGAAGCTTCTCTGATGAAGGCTGAGGAAAACACTGATCTATGAATATAGCAGAATGTCCTTAGGAGTCATTTTACTGCTTTGTTTTTGTTGTTTGTGTTTGTTTTTGGAACAATAGTATTTGGATTTCTCCTAGGTATCTGGGCTATTTAATAATCTCAAGTTTTTGGTCACCCCAGCAAATGGGTGTGGGTTCCATCTCCTGGAGTGGGCCTTAAGTTAAATCAGATACTGGTTTGGTTGCTCCTTCATCTTACAGTCTAGTTTTAGCCAATTTTCTTCTCTTCCACTCCTGAAAGGAATTGCTCATCCATTTCTGAAACAATTCTTGTAGCCAGACAGGAGAGTCTGCTGATTACTAATTTAGCCTTAATCAATCACTGACTCTTTGGATTTAGCTTCTTCAAGAACAGGCCTGGGTGGACAAGGTACACATATGTGAATGAAATTTACTAAGGGAAGAAGGGTTCTGGTTAAGCCATCATAATTGTCATGGAAACACATCTTTTCTCTTAGATGCATGGATAGGTGGCTAAATGGGTAGGTAGTTGGGTGACATGTAGAAGTTGCATTACTGTGACAAAATGCTTGAGACAAACAACTTAAAGAGAGAAAAGTATATTTTGCTTTATGGTTTTAGAGCTTTAGTATATGGGGCCAGTTGCTAGTGAGCTGTTGTGTCACAGTGGAAGCATATGGCCAAGAACACTTTCCTCATGATGAGTAGTCAGCAACAAAAGGAGAAAGGCCAGGATCCCAGTATAGCCTTCAAGGGCTCAAACTTAATAACCTAGGTTCCTTCTTCTTGACTTCATCTCTTAAAGGTTTCATAAGCTCTGGATATCAAATAGAGACCAATACTTCAATGAGATCCCAAATGTGAATGGGTGAGGGTAGAGGGAGGGGCGTAGGCTGCTAAATGAACGCGTTGTTCCTTGCTGGTTCTCCTGTCTTTGGTTAATGTGGTATTAGCTGTGGCCCTTAGAGTAGGTGAGGAAAACAAACACATCTTTTGCCCTTCACTAAACTCTGAAAACTTATAGAATACAAAAACAGAAACAGAAACAGAAGTTAGATTAGTTAATTGAGGGTTAATATTAATGTTCCTCCATTTTACAAAAGTTATACATGGAAAGAGCAAAGATAGACCAGGAGAGCATTTGGAAGTCATAGACAGTGGGCAAAGACCCTTAACACATAAAGATACAGATGCAAGACAAGAGCAAACATGGCAGAAGATCAGAGCACGTCCATAATCTCACTCTTTTTAGGAGAAATGAAATTCCTAACTGAAATGATGTTCTTTCTCAGCCCATCAGATGAGCAAAAGTGCCATGTGGGGAAATAGGTACTGTCCAATGAAACTTAGGAATAGAAATCTCTATTGAGAACATTTGGAGATGCTTATTAATATATAGTAAGAAAAGCATCATCAAATCATTTCCATTAGGAATACACACAAAGATTCTATTTCTTCAGATCTTATCAAATAGGAAAGATATTGAGATGAATAATTGCACCTATATTGAACCCATAAAGACCAGTTTCTTCTTCAGATTCCTCAAATAAAATAGTATGTCAGCTCTTTATGGAGTGTGTGCATTTTGCTACCTACTATAAGCAATTTAGAAAGGTTTAAAATATGTAAGCAGTTGGCATAGGTCATATTCAAGTCTGAGGCAATTTTAGGTAAGGATGTGAGGCCATATGTTTCATCATTTGATTGCTTTCTATGATCAATTCCTCATGGAAACTGGCAAGACATCTATACAACACTATATTAAACACAACATGTAAGATCATACACAGACTTATATATGTATTTATAAGTGTGTGTGTGTGTTAGTTTTTCATCATGATGAAAATTTCCCCAAGAAAAGCAACCCAGAGGAGAAAAGGGTTAATTTTGCTCATGGCTCAGTTTTCCCTCCATGGTTGTCTACTTCCATTGATTCTGAGCCTGGGGTATTATGTAGCAAAGTGGCTAATCTTTGCTAGAGAACTCTGAAGGGAGCAGGAGCAGGAGAAAGAGAAGGAGGAGGAGAAGGAGAAGAGAGAGGAAGAAGGGGTGGAGAGGGGCAAGCTCTGACTTCAAAGGCTGTCTGCTGGGACCCAAGTCCTCTAACTCCCAAGCTGAGCTCTTAAGAGTCCATGAGCTTTGAACTTGTTTGTGGATTAATCTGTTGATAAGTTGTCTGCTCATGATAGGAAAATATGATAGCTCTCCTTATACCACCTCTGCTGCAGCCAGCGAAGCTGTGGGCAGTGCAGGAACCTGGAAAGAAAGTCAGTGGGATACAGAGACCCAGGACTCTGGGTACTTTAGGAATGAGTAGTTTTTCTTTTTTGCACTGCTGTTTACATACCATTTAGCTAGTGACTCAAGCTAGTCCTCCAAGTAGTGCTGAAGCAGTCTTTCTGACAACTTTATCTGAGCTCTTTCTATACTTCCCTGTCTCTGTGATCTTGTTTCATAGAATATCATAGAATATTCCTCCTTCACCATTATTTCATGGCTTTAGCTTTCCACAATCCCATAGCCATATTTCAGCCAGGACTTGTGCCTGAGAAAAAAGCTCCAGACCATTTGGACCCTGAAACACACCATTACTATAACAGTACCAGGTGTGGGTCAAGCCTTTAAGCCATGAACCTCTTTTGAGAAATACTTAACATCCAAGTTATAATTCCAATGTCCTTTAAGGCAGGATGTCCATATGCCTAGGATTCTGCTTACAGTAATGCTGTTCATAAAGAGTACATACATGCAACAGAACAGCCATGACACATGTGCACAGATACTTTCAAAAGAGATGAGCAGGTGGCCAGTGAACCATCCACTCAGTGGAATCCTCTGCAAATTTGTGAACTATTTGGATAGCGGTTGGTCTCTCAGAGGCAGTGTCAAGTAAAACATAAAGCTCAGCACACAGAGAGGTGCTGTATGTGCTTGCTGACATTCGTGGAAGCTTGGTGGTGCTCAGCAGGACAACTATGGAAGAGTCATGCCACCTGGTAGCAGTAATTACTGCCTGGGAAGGAATCGCAGTGGTTGAGGCATAGAGAGGGAAGGTGACTAAATCTTCACTACACCCTCTTACATTATGTTCACTACTTCCTCAGAGATAGAATTCTGTTGAAGAGACAAAACGCCAAGGATTCCTCTATTTAATTCCTTTATATGTCTCAGCCTATTTTCACAGACAGCATGCTTATAGATTTCTAATACTACTCTACAACAGTTTGGATTTTAAACATCCCCAGGGCTTACATGCTGAGATCTTGGGGTACAGTCTGTGGTACTTGTTGGAGAGTTGGCAGACCCTTTTGAGGATGGGGCCTAGTGGGAGGGTCCAAGTCATTGTGATCATTTTCTATCAAGGGACTCTGGGACACTGGTCCTAGTTTTCTTCTCTCTCTCTCTCTCTCTCTCTCTCTCTCTCTCTCTCTCTCTCTCT
>NW_021620459.1:1748451-1751076 GCF_004785775.1 Grammomys surdaster | reverse complement strand
CTCTCTCTCTCTCTCTCTCTCTCTCTCTCTCTCTCTCTCTCTCTCTCCTTCTTAGCTGCTATCAGGTGAGCAAGACTCCTCTGCTATATGGTCCTTAGCATGGTATACTGTTCTGAGAAAGCCTAGAGTGACAGGCCAAGTGACTGTGGGCTAACACTGAAGCAATCATCTAAAATCAACCATTTTCATTATGAAATATGTTTCTCAGTATATTGATACAGTACTACCAGCCTGAGCAATTCCACATAATACAAGATAAATAGTCCATATTGACATATCATTAGACTCCTTCCCCACACGAACGCCCTTTTCCAGAATTTTTATTAAAAAACAAACCTGTCTACTTTATATATACATTTTAGAATTCTCTTCTAGAGAATATATTTGGACATAGGTAATATGAATGCTGGCTTATAGGGAATCGACATGCTAAAAATATTAAGTTTTTCCCATCAAATGTGTGGTTGTTTTCTCCAATGATTTATTTTTCCTTTAGCCTGTTTATGACTTTTCGCTACATGGATTGTACAACTTTTCTTTTTGTTTATACCTGAAGATCTTAACTTTTGTCAGTTTGGAGCATGAATCTTTTGGAAGCCATGGTTTGGACTGTTTGTTGACCGTGAAGTAGGCCAACTGACATGGGTACTTTTGTACCTCTTGACTGCTGCTGAATTCTAACATTTCCATAAGGTTTTTGTCCCAACTCACTGGGATTTTTTTTTAATATGCAAGCATATCATTGATGTAATCAACAAAACCTGGTTCTTTGTTCTTCCTTACCAATATTTATACATATTAATTTGTTTACCTCTCTATTTTCTCTGCTAGATATTTCCAGCATAATCTAGAGGGTCGTTGGGTATGTAGTGCCCATCACTGCCATTTCTCAATAACTTTTCCATAAATAACACATACGCATCCATGCACCTGTACCCAGTATAGTCTTAGACAAACATTTATTAAGATTCAGCTGAACAAGCTAGATAGATGCAAGGCAAGGCTTAATGACATAATAAATATGGCCCCTGCAAAATAGAGAACACAGTGTAGCTGAGGGGGACAGATAGAGACAGGTAAAGTACGGCACATGCAAGACTAGCTTAGAAAGGTGCAATTCAGTGTCATTCTTAGGTGTGGAGTCTTGGGGGTAATGCCTGGAGTCTATGGGGTATTCAGAAGAGCCACACATGAGGAACTAGGCAGAAAGCTGAGCAGATGCAAATCCCCAAGCAGAACTTTATTCTAGAGTTTGAATCAATTATGATGATATTTAACCATTAAAAGCTTAACTGTGTCCTATATACTAACCTTGAATGTAGATAGTGGGTGGGACAAGAAAGAACAGACTATGCTGGCTCAGATTCCAGCAGAGGCACTGGGCACAACTGGGAAGCTATGATGGCCAGACTGTAAAGTAAGTGTGGAAGCTGAGACATCCTTCCAGGGCAGCCACACGGGAAGGAGTGCACTGGGGTGGGGGTTGGAGTGTGTCAGGCTAGACTGGCTAGGATTGTTCACAGAGACAAGTATGGGCTGAGCACGTCAGTGAGCACTCTGAGCCTGGTGAGGATGTTTTGCCCATAGAGAAAGGCGCAGCCATAAGCTAGGACCTGGCAAGGGGACGTAGAGTGGACACTGAGGACCCTTCAGAATTTGTTGTGCAGAGAAAGACCCTGATATATATTCAGAAGATACAACTGGGGGTGGGGTGGGGTGGGATGGGGTGGTGGTCAGTCTCTGTGTATTATTCTCTAGACAACTGTCTTACCTTTTCTACTACCACAGCACAATCATAAACACAGCAACAGGCATGCAAACACACACACACACACACACACACACACACACACACACATACATACATACATACATGCAAATAAGCACACATGTACTGGTATGTCTAGACTGGGTCCTGGAAGGGGTCAGGGCTGGGGTGCAAGCAGAGGCAGTCTGATTCCAGGAAGCAGACACCGGGAAGAAACTTGCATGGTGAACGGGCGGGGGCTTGAAGCAGTAAGGATGGAATTGGTGACTCATCCCCAGCAGCTGCTCCTTGACCTTGGTTGGCCTGTGGAGTGGCTCAGTGGGCTGAGACCCTGACTCAGAGAGATCCCACAGCCAGGTTTATTTAGCCTCCAGTTGCCACAGCTTCTGCAGACGGTGGTGCTAGCACTTGACAGGGACAACTTGAAATTTACCACATGGTCATTGTTTGTGGATTAAAGATGATACGTCTTCTCTTCTGTCGTATTTTTATGGCTGTCCCCGTGACATCTTTGTGTACTTACTAGTAGCCAAGGATGATTTAAAAACAAGCCTCATTTAGAGTAACCCTCTGTTCTATTCCCTTCTGGATGGATAGTAATTTAGCATAGTCTGTCAAGGAGCTGAGGCCTGGCTCCTGGCAAGGTTCCTCCTCTGCCCCCTGCCTCCATGGGCATCCTCCCATCCCTGCTCAGTACATTGAAACCAGACGCTCCCTCTGGGGATAAAGTACCCTTCAGACACCAGTGCCTGGACACAGCAGTTGCCTCTTTGTAACTAAAGGACAAATCGGGAAGAGATTTCACTCTTACCTGCCTCCCCTGCCTCCCCTGCCTCCCCTGCCTCCCCTGCCTCCCC
>NW_021620459.1:1674910-1748441 GCF_004785775.1 Grammomys surdaster | reverse complement strand
CTGCCTCCCCTGCCTCCCCTGCCTCCCCTGCCTCCCCTGCCTCCCCTACCTCCCCTGCCCTGCTCTTTCCAGACACCTGAAGGAGGGTAGAGCAGAAGTCCCAAGAAGACAACTGTAAATTCATTTCTTTTAAAAACAGTGTAATACAGTAATAAAGGACCTACCACAGAAATTCCCAAGGTGATACAAAGAGTGCCCATATTTCTGTCCACCCTGATGCAGTGAGGAAGCCTGGGCTTCCTGGATGGCAGAGGGTTTAAAGAAAGCTGAAAAAAATGTTTCTTGTAATAAATGGATTTGTCCCTCTCACTGTTTATCAATCATTATTTTTATAGAACTAGATACCTCAATATATGTATCTTAAATTTAGGGCTATGACCCATACACTGGAATGGGCAGGACGGGCAAACCTGGATGGCTCCTGGTTGGCCCATCGGAGCTGTTTAAATTGGTTCCTGTGCTTTCCTTTGTAGGGGTCTCATGAGTGACAGGTGAGTTTCTTAATTTGCTTCCTTTAAGCACGTCCCTCCTTGCTGGCACCCCAAGTTTCCTCATCATATTTGTCCTTTCTCAGTATCAGACTCACCAGATTCTGGAGGAGGCATAGACTGAGCTCATTGTAGATTGCTGACAGGACCTGGTCACAGGCTGTGACCATTCCTGCTCAGATGCTATTGCCTCTAGGCACTTTCAGCTGAGAGAACAAAAAGTGATCCTTGTATGCATACGCACACAATATTTCTATGTATAGGAAATATGAGTATATGTGCATGTACTCATGTGGTAATACTCAGGTCAAAACTCAGCAGAAATCTGTGGTTTATGATAAAATGTGTTCACTATCACCTCGGGATGGCTGGGGAGAAAGGTCCCTACAGTTCTTCAGCTTTGGAGCTCCCAGCAAGGCTCATGAAAACAGGTATCACTATGTTGGGTCACATCAACATTGCACTCTTACAGAGAGCTAAAGGGAACTCTGGCTTCTCCATCCTTATTCCTCCCGAACTGCCTGGACCACAGGCACAAACTGTGTGTTCAGTGATGTTCCTACTTTGTAGCACAGTGTCTTTTCAAAATGCAACTGTTATTTGATGTAAGAATCCACGTGCTCTAAAAAGGATCATTTTGCTTTACCGGAGAGAGAATTCATTATTACCTAGCTTTCCAATATTGTCTAAAAAGATACAGTGGATCAACTGACATGAAGCCTTCCATCCTGCTTGGGGTGTACCTGTATGAGGATGTATTGATGAGAGCACCATACGCGCACGCGCACGCGCACACAGGGCTTTACTCCTATTAGGCAGGCACTTGGCTGCCGAGTTATACCCCAAAAGGTCTGTCAACGGTGCTCAAAGCTGAGGAAGTTGAGAAGTTGAGCATGTTAAACTAGTGTTCCCTCAGAGCAGAGGTGAATATATCTCTCTTAGCAGGAAGCAGAGAGTATCTTCTGAGGAAGACACAGAGGTGACAGGCCCTTGTGTAAACTCAAGAGTCCAGCAGTTCTCTTTGTATTTTAGGCTCTTAACTTCTTAACTTCATATTTTTGTCCATGTCCCATCAGTGGCCATGGAACTTTTCAAGGCCCTAAGATGTGAGCTGTGAACTCTGTGTTTATGGGTGATGCAGCTGTGTGACCTGTTTGTCCCGAGGCTCTATGGAGGGCTGTGGTTGTGTGAAATTGGCCCTGCTCACCTGCACCTCTTGCTGGAGATCTGCGCTGGATATCTGTTTGGCTCAACACCACCCTCTCTCCTGCAGGTGTACGGCCAGTTGTGGGGCCTGGTGGAAGCTACACAGAGTACTTGTCTGTGGTGCCCACCCTGAAAATAGGCCTCTGTGTCATGACTAAGATGTTTAGGTCTTTTTTCAGTACTATCTTGTTTGATTGACTGATGGGTCTGTAAGCTATTTTTGAGTCTGGGTTATTTCTATTTCTGATTTAAGTTGTTGCAGGCTGCATAATTTCTCAAGACACTCTTTTCATTTGATAACCTGTGCCAAGAAAGTAAACTGGCCTGTTATAAAGTCTATTTTTCTTTTTCAGAAATATTGATGGCTAGAACTCAGTACTGAGTGTTCACCCAAACATCAAATTATAGCGCTTGGAGTCATAATATGTTAACATCTTTGTGTTTAGGATTCTCAGAGGACAGTTTTTTTTAGATTCTTTTTTTGTCTAGAAGAAAGTGCATATGAGTGTATGTGTAGCATGTGACACGTGCAATGAAGTTTTAAGAAGCAGGTACGGAGCCACTCTGGTTAAATTTTGCTATCAGAATCTGTGAACATCTGCACAGACACAATAGACGTTAATTTTGCAGTTGTTTTATGCAAGGAGAGTCATACTATGAAATGACAATTAAGTTTTCTCATGATAACACAGAGTTCAAACTTTTGCATAAGTCATCTGAATGTGCCATCATTTTTATTTCTGTGTCTGTGTATGCATGTCTATGGGAGGTATAGGCATGTGTGTGCAGGTGCCTAGAGGGCCAGAACAGGGCAGCTGCAGTCGGAGGCAGTTGTAAGCTGCCTGACAAGGATGTGGGGAACTGTACTTCTGTGCTCTGTAAGAGCAGCATGCACTTAACGTCTAAGTCCAGTCCTCCATCAATCCAGTCCCCCACACATTCTTATTCCTTATAAATAAATTATCTATAAATTATTGATAGTGTCTTATCATACTTCTTACATACAAAAGGACAGAGCAGATAGCCAGTGAAATAGTAAGTTCAGAGTACATATATACTTTCTCTGGTTATAAATATATAGAGATAGAGATAGAGATAGAGATAGAGATAGAGATAGAGAGAGAGATAGAGAGAGAGAGAGAGAGAGATCTTTGTGTCATGTCATCTCAATTATATATATGGAATTTATTCAGACTTGCTAATCAATAGCAAAGTTCCAGGCCGGCTTGTCATGAGACAATCACTGTAGCCTGGCTACCAACTACACAGTTATGTGCTCCTATGTTTGCCAGGACAAGGGAAAATGGACACTATCTTACTCAATTTCCCTCCAAAAGGTAGGAGAAAACAGAATATACATATATAACAGAGTGCTAATGAGCAGTAGTCATAGGCCATTATTTTAAAAGTCACACATTATTGAAAGTCTCTTAGTCTGTTTCAATCCCAGCATCCCACTTGAGACAGCATATTATGGGTAGTTGATATTTCTCTTTATACAACAATAGGAGGTGAGGATTTCTCTGGTGCTTCCTATCTTTGGGGAGTATCTTTAGGTTTTGAGGGATGCTGTTCAGGTCTGTGCACTAACTCCTCCCCCGGGATGAACTGATGTGTGTTTCTCATTCCCTTGGTGCTTTGCCTTTGGGAGATAAAGACCCAGAAGTGAGCTGCCGTTCACATGCCACACTATCGATGGCTTACAACCATGTGGAGCTCGTGGTTTTCAGGCCTCATCCACTGTGAGATGTCTCCCTCTCTCCCACACTACCCTGCTTTCTGCCTATCACTCTTTATCATGTAGTAATTTTCTCCCACTGGAAATTCTCTCTCCAGGACACATGAGACAGGAAGTAAACAAATATCACAGTGTGAGACTGTGAACATTTGCAAGATTCACAAAGTAGTACCTGACTTTACAGAAACAGTAGCTAACTTCTGAAGAGGGAGGCTGTCACTTGTACAGTTGTCCCCAAGTCCCGCAGAGAGCTGTGGATGCAGCAGTCATGATTTGCCCCCGACTGTGAGAGACACAGCTAGCTGCCGTGGAATTGTCCTTGGTCCTATAAAGGACTCTTCATCCAGGTGACTCTAATATACTCTCTGGCTCACCAAGCTGGACTTAGGGGTAACTGATGCTTGTGTCTGTTGTTAATTCCCTATCTGGAGTGAATAGATGCACACCAGAGACATGTCCGTGGGCAAATATGATGGAGAAAATTCAACTGAGTTTTCCTCTTTCGGGTAACTCTAGTGTGTGTCAGGTTGCCAAAAACAAACAAACAAACAAACAAAACACAAAAAAAACCTAACAACCAAGCAAAGGTAGGAGATGGAAGCACAACAATGAGTGAACCACAAAGTTTTACTTGTGATTTTTATAAAAAGTAAAATAGAATCTCTTTCGGAGAGTAGGAAAAGTGGAAGCTTTACAAATTCGTTATACAAGACAAGCTTATGGTTAATGCGCAATCAGAAAGAAAGACTTAAGACTAAATTACAATACAGCCTCTCATGAAGACAGAAGTGAAATGCACTCTGGAAATAAATCCAGGGATATTAAAAAGAAGGTATAGGGCTTGAAGAGTGGGGAAACAGTAAAAAGCATGAACTGCTCTCGCCAAGGACCAGATTCAGTTTCTAACACTTACAGTGGGCTACTCACAATTGCCTGTGACCCCAGCTATGGAGATCTAATGGACTCTTCTGGCCTCCATATGTTCCTTCACTCATGAGCGCACACACACACACACACACACACACACACACATAATAGGAGAGAGGGCTTGCCATTTAGGTACTTTATTGTGACAGTAGAGAGGAGAATACCACATCTCACAAAATTCAATTGAAAACTTTTTTCTTTTTCTTTTTTTTATTGGATATTTTATTTATTTACATTTCAGATGTTATCCCCTTTCCCCATTTCCACCCCCCTGCCCCATAAACCCTCATCCCATCCCTTCTCCTTTTTGCTTTTATATCATTTTATCAATTGAAAACTTTTAAAAGCTTTTACAAAGTAAGATCAGAGGGAATTTCCTTGATTTAATGAAGACTGCCTAAAAGGGGACTCCTGAATCCATGAATGAATGGTTGAAAACATTCTTCCTGCATGGAAGCAGATCAGGACATTCTGCTGCCCTCTGTTTTCATCATATGGAAGAGGCAGTAATGGCCTAAAGGGAAATACAGAAGATGTCATTATTTGGAGTCAAATTATGGAGACAAAATCTTCTCAAAATCTGTAGACAAAACATGAACACTAACTATTAAATTTGGCATAAAATAGATAAAAGATTGACATAAAAATCTATGTGTTTCTGTATCAATAACCAAAAATTTAAATATTGCACACTGAGATATAAGACTGACTGTTAATATAGGATAGTACATGCGTGGTCTCTGCACCAAGCAAGAAGCATGACTGAGAGCAGCCTTACAGCCTCTGCAGGTCTGTCTCAGACTCAAGTCCACTCCACACTGACCACTGACTCGGGTAAGTCACCTACAGCATGGCAGACTTAGCCAAAGTTTTCAGTTTCATGGAAAAAATATGCAAAAATGCTCAAGTCATGGACAGACACGGAAGTTTTTAGGAAGACACACAAACTTAAAGACATAAACAGTTGCTATGGAAAGAAGGAAATGCCACGTTGCTGGCAAGGCGTTCAGTAAGAGGGATACATCCTCTGCTGGTGGGAAATCTCACAGCCTTGCCAAGTGACTTGACAGTATCTATGAAGCCTAAACATACACATACACAAACTCACATACGTAACACATGCAAACATGTGCACATACTCAACAAATTCACATATATCACACATAGTGAAATATATATGAGGCACTCTAATCTCAATAAGGTTACACTGCAGAATAGCAAGGGTGACTTAAATTGACCTGTTGGCCTTGGCACTGGTATACAAACTTGCCTCTGCTGATGCTGACAGCATGCTGCAGCTCCTCGGATCAACGTTGCTAAGGAGATCAGTGTGAAGACAGTGCTCATTCCTGGAGGAAACAGATTGCTTCAAGTTAAAGTGTGAGAAACACAGGAATCAAGAGTACATGGACCCTGTAGCATCCTTGTCAGCAGCAAGATTTGCTTCCACCCAACAATGCCTCAGTGGCAGAAGCCAATCATCCTAAGTACCTCAGCAGGCCCAGAGCCAAGTTCAGCTAAGCCCTAGCAGGACCCCAGGCCTCCTTCTTAATTCAGAGGTGCAGTGTTTTTCAGATTAGTGGCTAATTTTCAAAAGGCTGTTAAGTCTCTATAGTTAGGGTACTCTTTCCACTTTGCCCCTCCTTGGCTAATCCTTGAAAATAGTCAGAAGCAATTTTATAGAAGTGTGAAATGAGTTCCCCCTGCTGTCTGTGTGAGGGTGGCTTCAGAACTCTGGGCTGTGCTCTGATGCTGCTCCTGACAGACACATGGTTGAGATGTAACTGCTAACTTCATCAGCGTGATTGTACTCTCCTGTATCCACTGCCGGGCCATATATCCCTGAAACACTCCTTTATTTCCTTGATTGTGATATAACATTTTATATTTTGTTATTTACTAAATGAACATAAGCCCTACAATATATACCTATTCTCAGTATACCTATGGACTGCCCTTCCCCAAGCCCTGATCCCACTTCTCTCTTCATTGGTCTTCTCATGGGCTCACTGACCACCATGTCCTTCCTATGGGCTCACTGACAACCACATTCTTTCTAACATGGCCAATCTCCCAATTCTTGAAGAAGCTTCAAATCCCATGCTGCCATTCAACCAGACCATTTTCTATTTCTCTGTGTGGGTATTCATGTGTGTTTACTTTCGTGTGTGAGCACATGAACATTTTTGTGTATGCAAGTGGAGGTGAGGGGACGATATCAGGTATCACTTCTCTGGTGTGAGGCTCACCACACAAGCTGGACGGGCAGGCTGGCCAGCCAGTCCTAGGGATCTACTGTGTCCACTTATAACAATGGGGCCAACCCTGTATGGACTGGAATCTTTAAATTTGAGCCAATAAAAGCCTTGCCTTTTATTAGCTGGTTCCCTTGGACATTTTGCTGTCGTGGTAGAAACAGGACTGACACAAGGTTGTTTTGTGTCAATCATGCTGTGACAGTCACACTGACTGGAAATTTAAATAACAAAATCAAAAAACCTACTGTGGTGGGGTTTATGTGTGTCAGATCTCAGTTACAACTGTTCTGTAGGTTACAACTGGCCACCATTTTACATCAGCAATGGCTGGAGCACAAATCCTGCCTTAGCACTGTGAATAGGTCCAGGAAGTAGAGGTCCTTCTAGTCACAGTATGGATGAAAACACAAATGTCAGAGATGGGGTTTGAAAACGGGCATGTGAAAATGCACTGAGACATGTAAGAACAGCAGCAGAAAAGCCTGCTGCAAGGGTGCGGTGGCACATACCTGCAGTCCCACCTATTCAGAGGTCCAGGCAAGGAGACTTAACATAGGACCTCAATAGTATGCCTGCATAAACACTGGCAATTATAATATAATATAATATAATATAATATAATATAATATAATATAATATAATATAATATAATATATATATAATACAAAGCTCCTGGTGATGGAGCAGGGACTCCCAGGATGCCTCAGTGAGAAATGAACGCCCTAGGAGAGAAGTGAAGCAGGCCACAAAACCCAATGTCCTTCATGTAAGCCGAATGTGTGCCGGAGATCACACAGCCAGGTGACTAGGACAAACGTACTGGGGGACCAAGATTCAGAATCCTGCTAAAACAACAGGACACTAATTGTGTATGTGGGAGGGGGGCTGCGGTGCTACTTAAAGGTGTACACATATACAGAGCCACGCGAAATACATTTAGAGAAGTTACTTTGCTCTTAGCCTCTCCTCTTCCCACCTCAGCCTTCATCTTCAAATGTAAGCTTCTGATTTTTCTCTGTTTAATCTTGCTGCTCGCTATGAATCCATTAAAAGACATTCATTAGCAGAGCAGCCCCCGAAATGACATCGTGATGCAATAGGTAATCTAATAATAGCCTCTAGCACCAAATACACTTCATTTATACAAAGCAAAAACCATGATTAGTTGTGGCTCATCTGTGTTCATTTTTTTTATGCTTCTTATGTAAAATGACATAGTCAAAAGGAATAATTTTTTTTTAATAAAATGGCTACTGCCTGTGATGCGGTCATCTGGGAAGGCGGGGGAGGGGGAAATCAAGTGAGAAATGTATCCATCACATTGGCCCATATGCAAGCTTATGGGACATTTTCTTGCTTAATGGTTTAGATATGAAAGGGCATAGCCAGCTCGTGGTGGCTTGTATAAGCAAGCCAGTAAGCAACACTCCTCCGTGGTTCAGCTTCAGTTCCTGTCTCCAGGTTCCTTCCTAGAATTCCTGCTGTGACTTCCCTCAGTGATGGAGAATTACTAGGTGAAATAAGCCCTTTCCTCCCCAGGTTGATTGTGGTCAGTGTTTTATCACAGCAACAGAGACTCAAACCAGGACCTTGCCCAAACCAATCAATCTAGGTCAGTGTTTCAGCCTGTGGGTCTAGGCCAGTGTTTCTCAACCTATGGGTGGTGACCCCTTTAAGAGTTGCATGTCAGCTATCCTGCATATCAGGTATTTACCTTACAATTCATAGCAGTAGCAAAATAACAGTTATTAAGTAGCAACGAAATAGTTTTATGGTTGGGGGTCACCACAACATGAGGAAGTGTCACAACATTAGGAAGACTGAGAACCACTGGTCGAGGTTGTTTTCTTGGTTTTGTATATAATATATTACCTATGTAAAGGTCAAAGCAAGAGGGGTTGGGCAGACAGCTTAGTAGTTAAGAGTCCTTACTCCTCTTTCAGAGGGCTGGATTTGGTTCTCAGCACCAACCCTCAGTGGGAAGTGTAGACTCTCACCTTCCTGAAACTCCAGTTCCAGCTCGTCTTAAGTCTTCTGGCCTTCACAAATATGTATGCATTGCACATGAAGGCCTGTAGTCACATACATATACTTTTAAAATAAAACTTAAAAAAAATCAAAACCAGAATTTATTTTGTTTTCTTTCTCTACTCCCCCCAGAATTCATTCCTCCTTAGGGCTCCACTTCCTGTACTTGCTCAAAGGCTATTTTTGCAGACCCCACACCCACTTGTTATTTCCTTTCTGCCCTTGGAAATGGTCCTGTGGGTCATGGCCACAGGGAGCTGCAGGCCTCCTAGATTGCTCTGAGCTTGGGTCGTTCCAGCCTCGGTCCTGCTGCTCTTCCCCAGGAACAGTAGGCTCGCAGTATTTATTGGTCAGATCTGCATGTGCCGGGCTTGCTCGCCTGCCTTTTGGATCATCATCCTCTGGAGATGAAAGCGGGATTTATGTAAACATGTTTTAAAGTTCCATTCCATTTAAAAGAACTTATTTCTGCAGTAAATGGGAACAGAATCGTTTATTTGACATTTATATGTACTCTGCTACTTATACATAAGCGCTCATCATGTTTTTCTGACGATCCTGTCTATTACTCAGAGCTGAGTTAAAAATTTCAACTATAATCACTGTAGATTGCTTCTTTCCCTCCACACCCTTCTCTGTTTATTTTGTTCCCTCGTTTTCTCCTTCTCCTCTCTCTCTCTTTCTCTCTCTGTCTTTTTCCCACTTCATTCTCTTCTCTCTCTTCTCCTTTAGCCAAATTTATGAGTCGTAAATTTTGTTTTAATGTTCCGGAATAACAGAGAAAAGTCCATTTTGAAATGCAGAGAAGGCTCTGTGTACTATCTCCCTCACAGTGCAGACTAGGGTCTCTCTGTGTTCAGTGCACTGTGATCATCCAGTAAAGGTGCCTCCTTTCCCACTAAGTGGGATTAAGTTTTAATCATTTAACCATTTTGGTTAAATGTCAGGCTGGTGCAGGCCATGCAGGCAAACTTGACAGCCGTCCAGTTTCCAAAGCTTGGTAGGTTTCTTCATCACAGGTGGATGATTTCACATGTAGACATGCTCTGATCTGTCACAGGGACTATTGGACCTTCTATAAGTGACTCAGCTGTGACTCAAGGGATGCCTGTCTCTGCCAAGTCTGGTTACCTGACCAGGGAGCAGCTCACAGCAGTGTGGATTGTTAGTGACTGTAGCAGACATCAATGCTTGATAAAATAGTCTATTATGAAGACTGTTGATGACTTTCAACACTTTACTGGGTGTTTGTTTCTTTCCGATTTTAGTCTATATCTTCTGTGTTTCATATATTTTAAATGTGTTGCTTTGTAAACAGAGAAAGAAAGAAGAATTGGAGTTAGGTAGGTGGGGAGATCTGAGGGGAGTTGCCGGAGGGGAAACTATCATCAAGGGATACTGTATGAAATACCTATTTTGTAAAACATTCAGTGGGGAACTTTTTCCCTTGGCCACACAATTATCTGAAATGTGAAAACTTACATAATATGAAATGAAATTTTTATGTTTCAACCCATTACCATATTTGGTGCATTTTGTATTTGCTTGATTTTTAAGTATATTTTTCTTAATGTTTTAGCTTATTCCAGTCATTCCATGTTGTATTTTCTCTTTTGTCATAGCTGTGCCATTAGAAATATGTGATCCAGTCCTAAACTATGAATCATGCCTTTGACCCCAGCCATAACACATAGGTCTGAAGAAGCCACTGCATGCAGCCTGGCTGGAGATGGTATTCCAGCCACCATTGCTCACTTGCTTTGCTCAAACACCTTGTGCTGTGGCTACCTTCCTTGCTTTATATTCAGGATTGTTTCATACACTTACAAGCCTATAGTATGCTCTGCGTTCTCTTTTGCAACTAACATTTTTACACATTTTATTTTTACAATCTCTACTTGGCTCTTTTTTAGACTTGAGTACCTTCTCATACAACTTTCAGTTTTCCTAAAGACACTTCAAATCTTTCAAGTTCCAGCCATGTTTTACCATTTATTTTTTAAGATTTATTTTATTTTAAGTGTGTGTGCACCACACATGTGTACAGGTGCCTGAAGAGTCAAGAAGAGTGAGCTGCAATTAAAGGCTACTGCAAGTTGCCTAATGAGGATGCTAGGAACCAAACTCAGGTTGTCTGTAAGAACACTACGGGCTCATAAACATCTTTCCAACCCCTCCCCCAACTCCCACACATACACCTAGGAATTTTTAAGAGAAGAACACTGCTTGTTTTACAGTCTATATGTTAGAAGGTAGATGTATTGCACCTCTGTCTCAGCTGTCCTCCCTCACTTGCTCTAGCATTGGCTCTTGTCTGGTTTGTTTATGTTCTTGGTTATCACCGACTTTGTCTGGTATTTCATTCTTGTAAACACTGAGAATTGGTGGAATGTATTTAAAAGGAGAAAAGGTGTCCTACAGCTAAGCTTTATTTTTATTCTGGAAGATACTTGAAAAAATGCGTGGATGTCCCTAAACTGAAGCCAAAGCCCTAGTGTAATCTGAATATGTAAGGACGTGAACAATGCTAACCAAGGCTACAATTTCCAGAGAGTCAGTCCTCCCTACTCTCTTATCAACACAACCTTCTGAGCCGTCCCTTTGGAGTAGGTACCTGTGGGATGTTAGTTCTTGGTCCAGTTTTCCCCTGGAGTTCTAGGCTTAGAAGAACCTTGAGCTAGATAGTCCAGATTTCTAATAAGATTAGACTTAAAGACTGGCTCTGGACTTTGGCCTATCTCCTCACTGATGCAAGAGATCTTAAACAAAAACTTAGATTCACTTACACTAGCAAATGATCTTGGATTAATTAAGGCTGTGTCGGCACTAAGGCACTTAGCTTCTTTTTCATTTAGATGATACACATACTTGGACTAAGCAATGCCATCTGTTCTGTGGAATCATAACAACAGTCATTTTAATTCTATGAACATTTTGATTAAAATTATTTAAGTAATTTTAATCATATATTTGATTTTATATAATATATTATATATATTATTCATTTATTTTAAAAAAATTAGCTCAGTCTGGTGGTTCATGCCTCTAGTCCCAGCACTTGGCAAGCAGAGGCAGGGAAATTACTGCAAGCTTGTAGTTTCAGTCTACATAGTGAGTTCCAGGCTAGCCAATGTTACAAAAGAAGACCCTTTCTCAAAACAAAACAAAACAAAACAAAACAAAACAAAACAAAACAAAACAAAACAAAACAAAAGTTTAGTGAGTATTTACTTGTATATGGTTGATACCTTTAAATTTACTAATTTGAGAAAAGCTAATGTTTATGAAAATACTGGGCATATCATTTAGCTATTTCACAAATAAATTCCTTAGTAAGTGAACATTATTTTGAATCAGAAACACAGGTGACACATTTGCATCTTTGCACAAAACTAGATGTTTCTGAGTAACAGTTAGTCTACAAGGGGAAGGCACTTTAGAGGACAATGTTCTGTCTCGCTTTCCTTGGCAACCTTGGTCATGGTCACCACAGGTTCAGCTGCTCTCTTCTTAGTTACCCGTATTCATTCTTGTATCACTTGCTACATACCACATGGCCAATTTATCTAAAGATTTCTATAAAGATATAGTTTATGTGTATGCATGTGTGTCTACTTGTCTGTATATGTACCACAGGCATGCAGGAGTCTATAAAGGAAAGAAAAAAAAAAGCCTTGGATTCTCTGGTCCTGCAATTAAAGATGATATGAATCACATAATATAGGTGCTGGGAACTGAACCCAAGTCCTGTGCAATAGCAACAAATGCTCTTAACCACTGAGCCATCTCATCAGCCCCAATATATTTAAACATGTATACATGTGGCTTACAGAATAATACAGAAAGAGATGGTCTTATAAGGAATCAATCAAGTTGCAAAAACTACAGAATTGATCGAGTTGCTGGCTGCTGATTGCTGACAGGTCAGGTATGGATCAGAGATGAGTTGTAGAGTTTACTTTAGCTGCAGAAAGTTGAAGATAAGGGACATGTTCAGATGAAGAGATGGATGGAGAGACACACAGGCCCCTATATGCAAACAAGAAGACAGACAGATGGCAATTTGAGACCCCAAGATAGTTGGGAGTTCTTTGTCTGACAGTCCTTGACTCACACACTCCATGGTCACATGATAGGTTGATAGGGCTGCCATCACAGTGCCAGGTATCCATCTCCTTATAGAGTTCAGGTGATAGTTACACCCTTGCCTTAGTCTGGTATACCTGTGTCCTCAGACTTCTCTTCATATTGATCTGTGGTTGTACCATAAGAATGGAAAGCATCCATCCTTGTGTTAATCAGCTTCCCATCACCATGACGAATCACATGGGTTGGGCAATGAAAGGAGGAACCATCCTTTCGGATCCTTAGTTTCCTAGGTGTCAGTTCATGGTGATGTGACAATCTTTTATCTGGGCCTATCATGGGCAGAATATTATGGTGGTGAGTGTGTAATGGGACACTCCTGGCTCTACTCACTGACACCCTGGCTATCAGGAAGCAGAAAGAGAAAACAGGAGAGCAAGAAATTAAGGTCAAGACAGATCAAGAAGGAATGCTGCAAAGAGTGCACTTCCTTCAATGAGTGCAAAGTGTTAAGTTTCCATCAATTCATATAACCCATGCAAATAGCTGATGGATTAATCCACTGGGGACAGCAGAGCCATCATCACCCAATCTCTTCTCACAAGCTCCACCTTTGAAGAGATTTGCACAAAGAACCAAGTCCTCCACATGAGCCTTGGGAGGTCATTTCTGATCTGAACCCTAACAACCACAGTAAAAATAAGATGATGAAGGTTTCTTTCCCATAGTATTGTAGACTTTGAGCCTCCCTCACAAAGTCTGCAAAGCTTATCTGGACATCAGACTCTTCTGCAATTGGTCAAGGTCTCCCAGAGCTTTTGCTACCCTAGGATTTGGATTGTACTTGTGCCAATAATGACCCTAAAATCTGGGACCCATAAAAAGTAGAGCTGATTCACAGTAAAGACAAGGCCAGACTGTACTCACTTTTTAAATTTCAGAATAAGAAAGCCATAAGTAGAGGAGGAAACCCTATGATAATTGCCAGGGATCACTCTTACTAAAAATCCAAGAAAAAGCTATTTGCCAGAGAATCCCTACAAGTCAGTTTCCTTCTAAAATAATTCATATAATAATCATAAATATCACATTTTCTCCACAGCCATACCCTACTGCTCTTAAATACGTCCTTCATAATACAAGCTGAACATCCCTAACCCCAAATCCCAAACACATTGGGATCTAAAACTTTGGGTGTTAGCATGACATCACAAGTGAAGAATTCTGACCTCATGTGACATACCACAGTCAAAACACAGACAAACTCAGAATAGTGCACCAAATTATTCCAGGCTGTGTGGACAATGTTCGTGAAACAAAACGGAATCTCATGTGAATACATGGGCCCTATCCTCAAGACAGCTCTCTTTATGTATGCAAAATTATTTTAAAATCCAGAGAGCTTCTCTCCCAAATGTTAGAACAATTTGAGTTAACAGCACATTGGACAAGAAGTTCTGAGAGCCACACCAGCATCTAAGGCAGTGTGGGTACATAAACCAAGGAAATAAAATACAGGGACTGTCTGATTGGTTCCAGCAGGCATTTGCCTGTGTGGATGTGGTCTGCTCCAGTGGTTGCCTGTAATTGACTGAAACTTGGCTGACTCATAACTATTCATTATCCCTGAGTCAGGTGTTCGATAGCTCATGATCAGTTAGTTATGTAGAAATCAAGTTCCAAGACCTCTTTGGGTAATTAAACACTATTAACTACTTTCTCTCTAGCCTTTCCAAGAAACAAACAAACAAAACAAAACAACCAACTAGACAAACAAAATCAGAATTTGTATTATGGTAGAATAATTTTATCCCCAAATTGGCCCTTTAAACCATCCATCTCCATCCAAGAACAAAACTGATCTACACAAAATATGAGTTATTGGCACCCATACCGTAGAAAATATTCACTCTATCATCAGCCTGCCTGACCAGTGTTTTCTCGTGTGTACTTAACCACCTTGGGTTGGAGTTTTCCTTTAAGAATTTTCTATAGGACTGGATTTGTGGATAGATATTGTTTAAATTTGGTTTTGTCTTGGAATGTCTTGTTTTCTCCATCTATGGTGGTTGAGAATTTGGCCGAATATGGTAGTCTGAGCTGAAATCTGTGGTTTCTTAAAGGCTGTAAGACATCTTTCCAGGCACTTGTAGCTTTTAGAGTCTCTGTTGTGAAGCCAGGTGTTATTCTGATAGGTCTGCCTTTGTATATTACTTGCCCATTTTCCCTTACAGATTTTAATATTCTTTCTTCTATAGATTAAATGTTTTGACTATGATGTGACAGGAGGTTTTTCTTTTCTGGCACAATCTAATTGTTTTTTCATAAGTTTCTTGTATGTTCGTTTATAGGCATCTCTTTCTTTAGGTTGGGGAAGTTTTCTTTTATGATTTTGTTAAAATTTTATCTGGACCTTGGACCTTCTTCTATTCCTATTATTCTTAGGTTAGGTCTTTTCATAATATCCCAGATTTCCTCGATGTATTGTGTCAAGAATTTTTTAGATTTAACATTTTTTTTTGGCTGATGTATCAATTTCTTCTATCATATTTCGTACACCTGAGTTCTTTCTTCCATCTCCTGTCTTCTGCTGGTTGCATCTGTAGTTTCTGTTCTCTTCCCTAAGTGCTCCATCCTCTGGATTTCCTCAGATTGTGTTTTCTTTATTACTTCTATTTCCATTCTTAAATCCCTGACAGTTTTATTAATTTCCTTCACTTGATTAATTATATGTTCCTATATTTATTTAAGAGATCTATTAGTTTACTTTTTAAAGGCCTTTACCTGTTAAATTGTATTTCCCTGTATGTCTTTAATAAATTTATTCATTTCCTCTTTAGAGGTCTCTATCAGCTTTATAAGATTGGATTTAAGGTCATTTTCGTCAGCTTCAGTTGTGTCAGGATATCCAGGGCTTACTCTAGAGCTTCAAAACATTCCTCTGAAGGTTCCATGTTGTTCTTTGTATTAGTTAGGGTTTTACTTCTGTGAACAGACACCATGACCAAGGCAACTCTTATGAGGACAATATTTAATTGGGGCTGGCTTACAGGTTCAGAGGGTCAGTCCATTATCATCAAGGCAGGAACATGGCAGTATCCAGGAACGCATGGTACAGGAGGAGTTGAGAGTTCTATATCTTCATCTGAAGGCTGCTGACAGACTATTGACTTCCAGGCATCTAGGATAAGAATCTTAAAGCCCACACCCATAGTGACACACCTACACCAACAAGGCCACATCTATCCCAACAGGGCCATACCTTCTAGTCGTGCCACTCCCTGGAATGAGCATATATAAACCATCAGACCTGGCCTTTGGTTGTGTTCTTATGTGGGCTTTAGCCATCTGGTTGTCCCTGAATGTTCCTCATGTAGCAGGTATCAGGAAGGCAGACCTAATATGGATGTTGGCCTAATATGGATATTCCCCATGTAGCAGGTCTCCTGTGGACAGCCTTGGACTGGCTGTTCTTAGTGTAGCAACCTAGATGCTCCTTGTTCAGCAGGTCTGATAGAGGCCAGTAGAGCAGTGGTCAGACAATTGGCTTTTACAATCTTTCTACCACCTTTTCTACATAGTTCCCAGAGCCCTGAAGGGAGAGTTTGATGATGTCATCCCATTTAGGATAGAGTGCACCAATATTTCTCACTGTCTGCACATTGGCCAATTGTGGGTCTCTGTGTTGGTTTATTTCTATTGCAAGAGAAAGCTTCTCTGATAATGGCTGAGTAAGGCAATGAACTATGGGTATAGCAGATGTTACTAAGAGTAGCTTTACTGATATATGTAGGTGGAGCTAAGGGGGGAGGAGTAAGGAGAGGAAGAGCAGGAGTAAGAAGAGGAAGAGGAGGAGCGAGGGAGAGAGCAGAGATATAGGAGGATGAAGAGCCACGCAGGTATGGAAAGTAGTCCCGGTAACAACTTATATTTAGGTTAGCTAATTGGGAAACACCTCTAATTGTATGGGCATATTGTTATTGAGCATTACCAAACATATAAAGCCTTTGATTAATCTTTAAGCATTAGAGTTTCATTCATACCGGGTACTACATGGATGGCAAGATGGTCAGGGCTCAGCCCAACCATGTGGAGACAGTGTGGAAGATTGGCAGAGCATCTCCAACACTGGCATCTCATGGGTGGCAGAGCTGGTGTTTCTGGCTGGCCATTTCTAGCTGGGCACACATGTGGCCTCCAGCCTTGGAACATGGTGGCTGAGCTAGGTAGAGCCACCACAGCTTAGATAGTTGGCTTGTAGAGCGGCTGTTTTTAAGTAATTACTTCAACATATATATACATATACATATATATATATATATATATATATATATATATATATATATATGTATATATATTTGTGAATATATATATTTAGCTTCCTCTCAGCATTTAAGAATAGTATGTGTTTGAAAGAAATATTTATGAAGTAAAATTATGTTACAGTGTTACAGTCAGATCTTTAAGATGGCCTAGAACATTTCTCCATTAAAGGTGTATCTTGAAACATCATTCCTTTAAGCATTGTATCTTAATCCAACATATTGGAGGAATTTTAGAACAGCCCAGAAGTACTTTGAAACCACCACATTTGATAAATCCTATTAAGAACAAATATTCTATTTTTTTAAAGAGGACTTATTTTAAAAGATATATTTATTTTTAGTTAATGTGTGTAAGTATTCACCTGCATCTCTGTGTACTATGTTGTTGAGTACTCTTGGAAGCCAGAAAAGGAAGTCAGATACCTTGAAATTAAAGTACACTTTACTGTGAGACACTGTATGAGTGCTGGGAATCAAGCCTGGGTCTTCTGCAAGAGCAGCCAGTGCTCTTGATCTCTGAGCCGTCTCTTCAGATCATTAAAGAGGACTCTCAAATTTAAATGAAATTATTCTGTTCCCCTATTTTAAATTTTATTCTATCTTCCTATAATACAAATCTCCACATGATACTAAGTATGATGAGTTCTTAACTTGATCAAAAATTTATGTTTTGAAATAAGAACATAGACCTAAATTTTTACATTGTCCTGGCAGGCTTTTCCAAGAAGCCCCATCTTAAGTCAAAAATACAGAGACCCAACAGTGAATCCTCATAGTAGGTCTCTTTACAGAATCTACAATGTTTAGAACAGTCTTTGAAGAATATCACACCACATATTCTACCTCTGCAAGAAAAGTCTTGAGTTCACAGTAAGCAGCCTTGGGCAGGTTCCTTTTATTCACATGGTACTGCTTTTATTGACTAAGTTAAATGCCACAGGAAAGGCCTGGAAGTTCTAAAATGAGCTTTATGGCTTTTGAGAGTTCTAAAGAATGGCCTTCCCTACCACCAGGCTTAGCATCTGACTTTACTCTACCACATGGATAAAGTCTGAGTCTAAAATGGGAAAGAAGGCAGAAAGGGAAGGCCAACCCCTTCCTGCTGTTTCCCAACTCATTCTTTCCCAGTGAGCACCTCTTTACTGTTTGGTCGGTGAACTGGTGAATCCTAGTGAGCCACCATGACTGTTGCTGGAAACAGTTAAGCATTTTACTTGCTGTTCCAAACCAGTAGATCTTCTTTACCTGTAAATGTGAAGTTGTAGGTGGATCAGACCTTAAGTTGGGCTCAAAGGAAGAGACAATATTCTAAAATGTATAGAACTCTGCATGCCACATTCATTTAGAAATAACATAGGAACAGCTGTCAAAAGGCCATGCGGTCCTTTCCAGTTGGAAGCCCTTAAAACTAGCCAACTAAGGGAAAGGCTATGGTACCTGTTTCTGACATCTACAGCATCAGTAGAGCATGGACCAGTACAGTGTACTGGAAGGTCACTCTAGTAATAGTGCTTATAGCATAGAGCCTGAGAGCTGAGAAGATAACCCAATGATTGGCCTGAGACCAGGAGTCTTGAGACTGAAGAATCTGGTGTGTTCTAAATCCTGGTGCCTAGCACAATGTGGGAAAACCCTAGTTCACTTCCAATGATACCTGGAAATTCCCTGCTAGTGTGTTTTTTTTTTCCTACAGTGTCTATTGTGAAGTTTTGATGGGTTTGTCCCCTTTTAGACTGTATCATCTTCCTGATAAGGTGTGATGTGGCTGGCACTTGTTTGGGAGAGTTATAAAGAGGCCACAGGATAGAGACTGAAGCCAGGAGTGGACAGATCACAGCTTGTCCCAGCTGTCTTTGTGGCTAAGGCATCACTAAATTTGTTTTACTCTACCCCATTGGGAAATCACTCATTATCACTTTTTATTCCTAGGAGGTTTGAAACTATTATTACTTAGTATTTACTATTTCTAAGTCTATGGTAGTCAATCTTCTAGCCTCAGCTTCTTGATTTTCTTCTAAAAATAAAGCAAAACAAAAAGAAAACCACACACATAGTTGCTTTTAAGTTAAGCAATATAGTATATACATTGAATGATTCTATAATTGAATGATTTGACATGATATAAAATGTCATGAAATAAAAGAAAAAAATGACAATTCAAGTTATGAAAACTCCTTTCCACAAAATTCAGAGTTTCAAATGGGTCAACGCAACGAATGTATCTATTGACCATTGGTACAATAGAAATTCCTGGACAATGGGTAGCCCTGGCTTTTACATATCCACTATGCCTTTCCTATTGTTAATGCCAAAGTTCAGTTTTTATGTGTTGTTTCAGTCCAGTTTAGATTCAGCCATTGGGTTTTAGAGCACCAGGGCTCCTGAGCAGGAGAACAGGGTGTCTGGGTATGGAGATGCTGTGGTAATACTGTAGCTAAATTTGTAGGGTGACCAAGGAGTTTGAGAACAGAGCTTGTCTGGACAGGTGGAGATGAGGGCTTAGTCTACATGGCAGAGCAGGGAATGGAGAAGGAAAAGATGTACTCATCCACCACAAGAAAGGATTTCCAGAAATAACAATGTTTAATAATGGGGAACAAGTGAAAATAAGAGAAACAGCCGCATTCAGGATTCCACAATTCACCATTGAGTATCTTTTAAGAAATTCATGACAGGACTTTCAGTACATTAAACACCATGTCATATTTCTTTTGGCTTTGTGCATTATTTCAGTTTACTGTCACTCAGGCTGATGGTTCACTTTTCTTTGAATCTTCCATGCCTTCTCTTTTAATCATTGAAGTATCAGGGTTAGTTATATATTAACTGTATTATTTCTTCAGAAATATATTCATCCCTTAAGTTAGTATAATTGAAATAATCACTGTTAGGGATTTCAGTTAATTGTGAGTCTGATTAGGACTCACTTTCTGTGATGCCCTGAAGAGCAATGTTGAGACCACCCAATCCTTTCTTTGTGTTTCACTGATCCACAAGAACACTGAACATGAGATAGCTTTGCTACATGTCAACGACATACTAAGTCTGTATAGACCAATTAACATGATTTCCAAAGTTCTGAAACCAAGGGACCAGAGAGGTGTTCAGAGATTAAACACACCTGCCATCAACTTTAATGACCAATATTTGATTGATTCCTAGGAGTCACAGGGTGACAGTAGAGAATTAACTCCTGCAAGTTGACCTCTGATCTCCATATGTATACCATGAACCTATCATGTACAAAATAAATAAATAAATGCAATACAACTGAAATTAGAATAGTTACAAATCAGACAAACAGGTGTAATTGTTATCAGAGTATGTACTGGATAAAACAATTTAAAGCTGATCAGGGTCATGGCTTATATATTAAAATTTGTGTGCTTGTGTGTGTGCACACATGTGTGTACTGTTGCTAAATCCTTTGATTCTCTTATCTGGGAACAAAAACCATGTATGAGCATCTACTTGTGAATACCAGAGTGGGGAAAATGTTGGTTGTAACTTGTTACTTGGGTGAATGTGGTTCTCATTATCACAGAAGAATGAGAAAATGAAAAACACTAAAGGCCAGAGATTCTACAGTGAACATTCTAAATATCTGATGAAATGTGTCTTACGAAGTGAGCCCCAGATCCTTTTCAGGGCACTTAATATTCTCTCAAGGGTAAAGTGTGTTTGCTTTTAGCAAAGTAGATTAGCTTACATCTTGTGATGGGAAAAGTCGATGTAATATGTCGTGTCCTTCCCGTCTCGTTTCAGTACAGTTGGTTTGGGTTGTATCTTTTGGCCATAGCTGCAGATCTCAGTTTTCTCCCCTGTCTGAGTGTTAAATCACATTCCGTCTGCTGTCAGGCTGCCTCTTCTGGTTCCCAGGCCCCCTCCTCTTCTTATAAGCTACTTGCTTATTTCCCAAGTCATGTTGAATCTATCTTTACTTCTCCAACTTCATAGTACGTGTGCACTTTGCTTCAGAATCTAGCATTGGTTCATAGACTGGACAGCTGAATGTATCCAGTTTAAGCAGAAGATAAATTATTAGACTGTGAAAAGTTAGGATCAAATTCTCTACAAAAGCACATATTCAATAGGCTGGCCTTGGTCTTCAGAGTCAAAAAAAAAATGGGACAGATCCTTGTTCAGCAGAGAGCATTGAATAGCAACTGTTCCCAGTCATTGAGTGATCCGGAAGACAGGTTGACATGAACCAGCCCATTGTTTGTATCATCTCTTTTGCCTCAACTATGCCTTTAAAATGTTGGAAAATGTGGTGTTCTCAAGCTGGCAGACTGCCTCTCGTCTGTCTTATACTGAGACCCGGCTCACTCAGGGCCCCAGGCCCACTCTCACTCGGCAGATGTTGTGGTGGTTAAAGGATTGCTTGGCTGGATTTCTGGGGTGCTAACATCATTTATTGGGAATTATGTCATGTAGATTAGAGTGCTCATTCTTGTCTCAAAGAAACTTTACTCTCATTTGAAAAATGATCTGTGACTATAGGGAATAACTTTGGCAATGACATATAATTCCAGTTTCCAAGTCAAGGTGGACAACTTCAAATTTTAGAAGACAGGCTTCTGCATGACTCAGTCCTCGAGTGTGGGATTGTCAACCCAAAGCTATGCTTTTCAGCTCATCACTGCTCTGTGTCAGAATGAATTTCAGTAAGAAAACTGTTATCTCCTGATGAACAGTAGGGTAGTTTATCAAGACAACCTTGAATTCTAGTTCTGTTCTCCAGTCAGCTTCCACATGGGAATAACAATACTTCGGTGTGAGTTTACTGAAAATAGGCAGTCATAAAATGATGGCAGAGGTTAACCAATCCATTTCTCATGACAGTCCTATAACATAGCTATAGCTATCAAAAGTGGGGATCTAAACTCAGCATCTAGTAAGTAGTTGACTCTCATTGAAACACAAGTTTAAATCCAAGACTTAACGACTTTGTTCTATCCACTTTCTATTCTAATTTAAATGTTTATAGATCATCTACGTAAAATAATTTAAAAGATATAGTATGTGTTTCAATGAAACAATAGCCATGTCTAGTTGGTGTGCTCATAGGTTTCAAACAGTAGAGCTGATAGTTTTAGCCCCCCCCCCCACACACACACAGGTCAATGTTATGGGTTATCAATTCAGAATAAGAATCTGAGAAGTACAGGATGAGTTTGAGCTAGCCCACTTTGGGGACTACTGCAGCTAAGATAAAAATTGGCCAGGACCCAGAATGAAGCAATTTTATCATACAGGAAGAGACATGCTGTGCTTGGAAGTTACAACCAGTATTTGGTTAGTCTTTGTCTTATCACTTAGCAATGGTCTGTCTTTGGGAAGTTGTTTTAAGTTTCAGATCCTTAATATTTTCACTGGGAAACAGTGGTAGTAAGAGTGGTAGTGAAAGTTTGGTAAAATTAATCTGAGAATTAAACAAAGTAGCATTTGTAAAGAACTGCATGTGGTGGATACACCACATCTTAAAATCCTCACCACAGCATTTTAACCAGAGAGTGAGAAATAACGCATGAGAATCGATCTCACTTTCTAACAGAGATGAGACTGAGAGCACTACAACTATTCACTGAATGTAAGAGTTGAGAAAGAGAGGCAGTGGGAAAAGGGAGAGTGGTCATATTAGAAAGTTTCTAATGGGGAGCTATTTCAAAAGTAGGCACAGGGACTAAGAAAGAAAAGACTGAAGTAGGTGTTTGTCTAGAACTGACAAAGAAAGAGAACAGTGTTGAGCAGCAAGTGCCTGGGCTTGATGTGTCAGCAGATAAGTGTTCTGAAGCAGCTTGCTAAGAAATAGCAAGAATGCAAGAGTTTAACAAGAACTACCCAGTAAGCTGTCCTGAACCAGGAAGGAGGGAAGAGAGTGAGGGCAGGGTAATAGTAGGAGACTCAAGAAGCAGGGACATCTAAGGAACAAAGGACTGGAGTCCAACAGAAGAGGCAGGTGTAATGAATGTTAGTTAGCATGTTAGAGTAGAAGATATTATAGTCAATGTAGAATAAAAGATTTAGTGCTCTTTCAAAGAGTGGGGATGTGAATAATGTAAGACAAAGAACACTATCAGCATTTCAAAAACTCTAGGTCCAAAATGGGGATAACTTCATCACAGAACAAAAAATGATGGAAAACTAGAGAACTGAGTGTCATGGATCTGGAGGGAAAGACAGAAAAACAAAGCTTTTCAAGTGGCACAGAACCACTCAAAGAATACCATCTCTGCTTCCAGGGTTCAAACCAGCAGGTTTAAACCTCAATCTTGAGGTTGTGACCTCTTAGGAAACATAAGAGTAGCAAAAGTACAGTTATGAAGTAGCAACAAAATACTCTTATACCCTGAGGAACTGTATTAAAGGGTCACAGAATTAGGGAGGTTGAGAACCACTACTTTAAGCAGACCAAGAAACTCCCACTTCAGCAGGTCATAGAAAGGGAACACTTTGCAGCTAGAACCAGAACTGAAGAGTTGGAGGAGACATTCAGTGAAAGGCTGGTGCGGGATGTTGGATTTTCCATGAATGAGCTTTCAGTGGGGCGTAGGCACAAGAGGGAATGTTAGGAGATATGAGGAGAGAAAAGAATTAAAGGAGGGTTAAGGGGAAGTAAGTCAGGACACTGGGATGGAGAACAAAGAAATGAGATGTCCCAAGCTCCGAGTGTGAGATGCACATTTAAGACATCTCTGGCTGTCACTCTATTAGATAGAGTGAGAGAAATAGGAGACACTGCTCAAACAATTGGACTGCATCTGAATATCTAGTCCCTGTGCAGTCAATAGATGAATAGAGACAAGAGAAGTTAGTTACAGATGAATCTTACCTATGATGCAGTTGTACAACCCATCAAATACCAAAGAGGACTGAGGCCCATTTACCATGTACAATCAAGCAATGTGACTGTCATTATAGATCAGTTATGCTAATTTTGCCAGCCATGGTAGTTTCAAGAAGTTTTAGGATTGATGGTAAATCAATTCAGGCACTGGTGTTCAAGCCTGAACTGAACAAATTAGCTAAAGATAATAGAAACTGATAATAAAAACTTGGTGGAGAGAGAACAAGAAACACATTTACTTTTCTTTTTCAAATACTTTGTGTGAACACTGTTTACTGTTCCCTGATTTGCCATTTGGCATGGTGTAATGTACAAATAATAAATTAACTTGCTATTAATTATTGTTTTAATTAGAAAGAATTTTTGACTTTTAAATGTTTTATATAAAAGAAAAAGAAGAAATACTCATGGTTTTGGATGATGTCTCAATGTTAACCTTCTAGGACTGTTTTCTGATATTTCTAACAAACAAACAAATGGAGCTGAGCTGGCACTTTGTTCCCAGAATGTTTTTCTCATAAATCAAAATTTCAGGCTGAACATATGTAAAAAGTTCTCTGAATGAAGTGTACAGTAAAGCCTTGTAACTCAGGTTCTACTCATACTTGAGCACTTATATTCAGTTATATGAATTTATTGTTGGCCCCTACATGATTGCAGAGTAGCCAACAATGTTCTCATGAAGACATTCTCAAAGGCGTAGTAGCATCCACCAGATCATGGGACTGAGAATGGGAAAGGAATGGAGAAGAAAGTTGGGGTTTCAATGTGACAGCTTTGCATAAGATTTAAACTGTTACTCCTTGGGGCGATGAAGTGGCACACAAGGAAGGGATCAGGGGAGTTACAGCTGGCTGCTACCTTTGGAAAAGGAGTCTAGTAACATTTTGTCTTCACTTTGAGCAGGAAATCCCCTAAGAAAAGTGTTTGATGCCTTGGATTTGTAGACATGATCTCAATTTGAAACTATTCTAGAAATGACCATGTTAACCATAAACCTGCAGGGGTGAGTGTCCTTCACATGGATCTAGCAGCAAGAGAATCCATCTTCAGATTATTGTAGGATTGGGAAATGATGATATTTTCCCACACTGCTCCACTGTATATTATGGGCCACAAAGGATAAATCAAAGTATGTGGTGGTATAGTTTTCCTTCAATGTCTGAAGATTATCAATCATTTTCTTTCATCTTTGAAAGAAAAGAGTAGCGACATTACCAGCTATACACATCTTAGCTGAACAAGTCTTTCTTTTAAAGTTCACAATTTAGGGGTTGGTGAGATGCCTCAGTGGTTAAGAACACTTGCCGCTCTTGTAGAAGATGCAGGTTCAATTCTCACCACCCACACAGTTGCTTACAGCCATCTGTAATTCAGTTCCAGAAGATCTGATGGCTTTTGCTGGCCTCCTCAGGCACCAGGCGCACAAGTAGAGTACATATACATATGCCAGTCAAACACTCACATATACAAAATTAAAATAAAAACTTCAAGATAATTCTGCAAAGTCCATCATTTAAATATAATAAAGTTCGGTGGGAACCACAATATGAACTAGAAAAATTGCAGCATGTCACCTTATCTCTGGTAAGCACCAGGATGCGTGTTGTCAACAACACCATTTTCCACCGGACTTCAGCCTGGGGGCCATTGGTTCTCTAGTTTGAAAGTAGAGTAACTTGGGAAATTTCATGACAGGCTTGAGCTAGGTCATCTCATTACATTCGAGGAATGAATATGGCCCTAGAAATCATTACATTAGATTCCAAATCACAGTTTAAAGTCTGGACATTATGAAGATCGTGTATCTTTCTCTGAAAGAAGGTTGTGATTCATAAATGAAAGAAAGCTTGTCGGCTGTCATCGCCTTCTCCACAGAGCCTGAGTCAAATTGCTCCAGTTTTGAATCCCAGACTCTCTGGTTTGCTGACTTGGCACCAGCATCTCTGGGCTTCGAGGCTCCATCCTCCTGCCTTCTCAGGCCTCGGTGCCAGGCCTTCCTCCTGACTCAGCAAACACATTGACAATGACTTGCTTATTTTGGAGGCATCCTCCTATTTCTCTCAGGCCTCCATTTCTCCCTACTGCTATTTTCAAAGATCAACTCCTATTAATCTCACCAGGCACATGTTTCTAAGACTATCAATATCCTAGCAACAGCAAAAGACTTCTAAAATCTCTATACATTTTAAAGGAATAGTTTAGGTTTTAAAGCATTTAAAATGTATCTTGGATTGAAGTCACTCCAATAGCCACATGTTTCTTAAATTCAGAGATTTTATACTCATTAGCTTGCCGTCACCCAGTGCTGTGCCAGATGAGGATGCTAGAAATATTCTAAACAAGACCAAGACATTTCAAACTGCAGATATTGGGATTCTTGTCAACCTCATGGCAAATGAGCAAAGCCTTTGGTCTCTGGTCACTCCTCTATATCAAAAACCCCTAGAAGTCACTGGGACACCACAAGAACATGGCCCACAGAATCAATTAACAAGGACTCATAAGAGGCTCACAGATACTGAAACAACAATCAAGAAGCCTGTATGGGTTTAACCTACATCCTCTTCATACTTGTTATGGTTGTATAGCTTCTTGTCCTTGTAGGACTCCTAACAGCTGGAGTGAGGCTGTCTCTGACTCTTTGGGGACCCTTTTCTGCCAACTGGGTCACCCCATCCTAGAGTTTCCCTTGCCTGTGCCTTAAGTAAGCTCAGTTTTTCTCCACATGAATGATTTTCTGACTTCCCTTACGGTCTTGCTTCATTTGCTCACATCATTGTGCTCTAGAAGAAGGCCAGGGGGTGTTTTCTCTGCCTTCTTTGATATTTTCAACTCTCTTCACTTTACCATCTTTGATCATTTCTAGCCCTTAACTTTACTTCCCTTTTGTCCCTCCTCACTAGTGTTATTTGTCAAACTTGACCTTCTACCTTCAGTTTTCAGAGACTGTGTGACACAGCTCATACTTTTCCTCTACAGGCCTCGAGAGAACCTCTGGTTATCTAGGTCAGTACAATGGTGTCCTCCCTTGCTTGTTACACATCTTCCTGAGTGGCAATGTCTCTTCATAACTAGATTAGGACCTTGGTTTCACTGTGAACTCTCCTTGGATACAGACCAGAATCACCCTGGATTAGATGAGACAGTCCAGAAGTGTGGTTGGAATTATTAATTTCAAAGTCAGAGTTGGAATCTTGACACTACTATGAACATGTGCTTTCATTTGGACAAATTACCTTAAATGTCCTAGGGCTCATTTGTCTCACTTCTAAACTGGAGAGAATGTCACATACTTAAAAGGAAGTTAGGTTATTGAATGACGTAATAGGTAAAAGCTCTTTGAGATGTCAGTCCATCATCATTCTGCCAAAACTTCAAAACGTATCCTATACTTAGTATACATTACATTGTGAGTGGATTGGGGAGATGAGTAGGCATCATATCAGAGACCATCCCCATAAAGATACACTGAATAATACATTACTTAACTTTCCCAGCTGTCACTCCAATAAATGTAGAATGGATACTTCTTAAACACACTAAAGACAAGCAGAGATGCCAGTAGCAAAAGATGTTCATGTGGACTGGCTTTGTCCAAGCACTGTTCTCCATAGGACACATCTGAGGTAGTATCAGAAGGGGAAATAGGGACAATCTATGACAATGCTGCTCTTTTCCATTGTATTGCTTTTCTTTTTTTAGAAGGGTTTTATTTTTAAGAGAAATTTGTGTTCAGCATGGAGAGACCATGTTCAGAGGTTTACCAAGCTCACATAACCTTCTCCCTTATCAATATCTCCCTCCATCACAGTATGTTTGCCATAGCATAGGTACCTGTACTGGTACATCATAGTGCATTCAAAGTACACACTTAATGTTCAAATTCAACTCTTGCTATTTTAGTTCTATGTATTTACAGTCCATGGCGGTATCCTTCATTGCAAGCAGTCTAACATTTATGGAATATTTTCACTACTTTAAAGGTCTTCTCCCTCCACCTCTATCTATGCTTCATAAAACCAGTGTATTACTGTCTTCATGGTTTGGCCTTTTTCACCTGACACATGGCCATTTCAGTTTGATTTCTTTCCCTTATTTCACTGAATGTCTTTTCATGATTTGATACTTTTTTTCAAGCATAGTTTATTCCTCATTTATTTTCAGTCCTGAATGATAGCATATTGTTTGGATGAATATATTTAACTTTATCCATTCTCCCACTAAAGGATTACTTAATTGTGTTCACTCTGAAAACCATTAATAAACTGCTTGAAAAATTACTGCACATGTTTTCATGTAGACATATAATCTCTTTGGGCAAGCAAACACCAGAAGCTCAAAAAGTAGCGAAGTACTAGACGTACACCACCTTTTCTTAGTAATTACACTAAATGTAAGTGTATTACATTCCATAATAACAGGAGATATAGAAAGAATAAATATCTCTACAAAAAAATAACATGACCTCTAAAGGCACAAAGGTTTATGTGACAGGGTGGCATGAGATGTTTATGTAATAGTAGCCAAAAGTGATATGTACTGGGTATATTAATATCTAACAAAATAAGGCTTGGGACAAAAGTGAGGAACGTTGATTCATCAATAAGTTCTAACAATTATAAGAAAATCTATTTCTAATTGCAGAGCCAGAATAGGCTCTCCCCTTCACAAGGAATCTGTGTTGACTAGTTTGTCAGGACAAATCACTGAGAAAAATGGACATCCTTGCCATGAGAAAAGCACCTAGCCTCACAATGAGGAAGATATGGCTTCAGGTAGGGAAGCAGCAGGGAGCTGGCTAGTGACATTGCATCTTCACTCAGGAAAAAGAAAGTGAGCTGGAGTGGGGCTGGGCTACCAGACCTCAAGGCCCGCCTCTGGTGACTCACTTCCTCTAGCCAGGCTCCACTTCTAGAGGATCCACAATCTTCCCAAACAATGCCACCAGACGGGGCCCAAATGTTCAAATAAATTTATCTGTTGGGGTCATTTTGTATTTCAAATGGTCATAAAAATACCAGAGACCTAGGAAGTGAGAGACTCTTAGGACTCAAAGGGAGGGACCTTAGATGAAATACCCTACAGTGGGGCGAGGGAACTTATAGAGCCCACCTCCAGCAGGAAGACAGGGCATCAAGTGAGGCATGAGGTTGCCATCCCACAGTCAAAACTCTGACCCATAATCGTTCCTGTCTGAAAGAACTACAGGGATGGAAATGGAAAGGAGTTTGAGGAAAAGACAGTCCAGTGATAGGCCCAAAGTGGGATCCAGCTCAAAGGAAGGCCTCAAGACCTGACACTATTACTGAGGCTATGGAGTGCTTATAAAAAGAGACCTATCATGACGATCCTCTGAAGACCCAACAAGCAGCTGGAAGAGTCAGATGCAGATATTTGCACCCAACCAATGGATAGAAGCTGCTAACCCCTGTGGTAGAAGTAGGGGAAAGCTGGAAGAAGCTGAGGAGGAGGGCAACCCTGTTAAGGACCAGCATGCAACCCTGTAGGAGGACCAGCATGCAACCCTGTAGGAGGACCAGCAGTCTCAATTAACCTGGACCCTGAGATATTTCAAGCACTAGACCTCCAACCAGGCAGCATACACCAGCTGATATGAGGGCCCCAACACATAGACAGCAGAGGACTTTTGGGTCTGGGTTCAGTCAGAGAAGGTGCACCTAACCCTCAAGAGACTGGACTTGTGTGTTCTACCTGACTGGAGTTGTGTGTTCTACCTAAAAGTATTTAAACTGAAAGTTTTCAAAATACTGTCGTAGCTTACAAACACAAGGCTCCTGGTTGTCCAGGACTGGTGTTGAGCCTCCTAGTACCTGAAGAAATATTATAGAGGCCAATGTATTGGCTGTGCCACTGTACTCTCAAGGTCCCCACACCAGTCTTCCTGGACCCTGCATCTCCTCATTCCTAGCTCATGCACCAAACTCTTAATTCACTTAGCCTTTATCTCTCTTCCTCATAGGCTCTCAGTCCTTTAGGGGAACAATATAAAGTATAAAGCTTAACTTAATCCACTCAAAGGAGAACCCCTGAAATAAGAAATTTCCATGATTCTTCCAAACTCTACTTTTCTTTAAAATCCTTCAAAATGTAACCTCCCTGGCTCCCTAGGATAAATTCTTTTTAAAAAGAATAGGTCTATTAAAGCCCCTGTACATTTGTTACTCTGACTTGGAAAAGTTTGTTGCTGCATGTATAAAATCATACCTAAAACCCTCCATAACTGAGAATCCAGTACACAGTGTGAACTTAGGCAAAACTACCACAGGCGAAGCACAGCTGCTGGTCCATTGGCCATTTCATCACTACACTGAAGTTCTGCCCCCATCACATATAGTCAGAGCCAAACTGATCACTGCAATGTGGGATTGTATAACAAGGTCAAATAAGTCCAGACATGTCATCATTACCTGGGAAGTCATTTGTGGAAAACTGAGCAAGTACAGAATGACATGAGACACGCAGAACACCCATGACATTGAAATAAACACCTGTCAGTCACTGGCAAAGGTCTTCCAAAACAAGCTGCGTTTTACATCTCTCAGTATAATGAAGATCACATCACAGCCAACTTACTATCAAAGCTCAAAACCAAATAAATGTACAGCACCGTTGCCAAGGTCTTTCCTCGGGTTTTATTATTGCTGACAATAGAGCCAGTGTTATGAGAAGCATGCTTGTTGTGCAATCCACACATGACATGCTTTGTTCTCTGTCTGAACCTGCTCTGGCATGACTTTAGGACTAATACTCTTTATTTTTGGTGTTAATATTAAACACTATTTGGCAGAAGTATGTGAATTCTGCAGTCTTTAGTCAGACCCTGAAATGCTTGGAAGATTCTTCAAGAATGATAAGGGTGAAAATGCTCTAACATTTCTGGGCAAAGATTAAAAGACCCAAATGACACATAGCTGATCTTGGTGGTTTCTATTGTTGAGAACTTGGCTAGAGATAGTTGAGACACATAGCCCTTGCTTGGAGACACTAGGTGAGCAAATGGGGGTACTGAGGAGACGATGGCTCAGGAATTGCTTGTGGTGCATCTAAATCCCTCCTCAAACATTGTGTTAGCAACCTACTGTGTCTGGACCTCTGTACTTGCTCCATGAGACTCCTTGAAGACACAAAGACCTTTCCTAAATGGGCCACATCAGAGACAGATAGGATGAAATCTGGCTTGCTCAGATTCTAATCCAGTTTCATATACTAATACATGGTCTGGACTACTTTTTGGCCTTTATACTCATGTATATGGCCTTTACACTTATGTCCCTCATCTCTAGTGACCCCTCAGCCAAAGTTCTCAGTCATTTGTAGGTCAAGCTGAATGAAGAGTGTGTTGGGTTTCCCTATGTATGAGTATCTAACTCAGACTTCGTGTCAGGGTTGCAGTAACAATCTCCACAGGGATCCAGTTTCGTATTGTTCTGCAAATGTTCAACCTTTGGATGTAGTTCCCAGATGTCAGATGATGAGTCTTAGACTGTTGTGGCCTTATTTGAATATATATTATTTTGTGGATAAAATTGCTTTTCAAATACATTGTTTTAAACACCTCTTCAAACAGTGAAATTAATAATCTCTCTGTAGCAAAAGCCTTCCTGTCTCAGCTATTTCTTCACTCACAAAGCACTGGTATTATTCCATTAGGAGTTGAGTAACTGCAGCTATATTGTGACAATTAAGATCTGAAAAGAGGGAGTATAACATGGCTCACAGACTGTGACACTGGCAAGGGCTAGCTTCCAAGCCTGAGGCTCCATTTCAGGCCTGGGCCATGTCATAGAGGCAGATCTTGACATGGGAAGAAATCTGATCCAGGATTACAGTTTAGCTGATTAACAGCTCTACCCTCGAGATCTTGGGAAGGTAGCTTAAAAGAAACATTGTATATCCCTAACACTTCTGACTGAAAAGGAGGGTCAGCTATCCAACAATGCAGGAATCTAGGAGTGGTTCCCAATAACCAACAGACAGATGTTCAATGGGCCTCAGGGCTAGAGGCCAGGAGAGTCTGGCTGTCAGAACTGAGCCTGTCAGCCCTGTGTTCAGACCTGTGAAGAAGGCTCTGAGAATGTCCCTCTGCTGTAAGCTGTAAGCATGGGACTGAGGGGTGCTAGCCCCTTAGGAAATGCTTCTGCTTCCTTAAACACTTGCCTCTAAGAATACAGTCAGGTCTTGAGCTGGAAGTAAGCAACTGAGGGCAAAGCAGTGAGCACATTGCACTTGGGCAGATGGAGAAGGGCAGAGCTCTTAGGGAAGCCTTCTAGCTTGGCCTTTGAGGAAACGTTTCTCCACCTCTGGTTTGCATTACAACAGGACAAGATTAGAGAAGGATTCCTAAGAATGGCCAGGTGGAACAGTAGGAGAGGGGGCACAGCAGCCACAAAACAGGAGACACAAGAACCCAATGGAACAAAATCTGTATCCCCATACTTTTAGGTTTGTCAGCCAGACGTTTTGAAACAGGAATAGAGGGAAGAAGACTCATCCTGATGTGAGGGAAGAAGGAGCAAGCCAGATGAACACCATGGATCCTCTTGCTTTGCTCCTGGTCCACTGAGAGTTGTGCAAGAAGCTCAGTCTCCAGCAGCCATGTCCACAGCTGCCCCCCACCATGCCTCCTACTCCATGATGGTCTCCAGCCCTCTCAAACTACAAACCAAAATCCATTCTTCCTCCTTCCTTCTTGCCAGGGGTTTGATCTCCATAACTGTAGAGAAGGCACTGACAAGACCAGCTATATAATTTTGCTATGAGTCATAATACCAAATCTGACAACACAGATCTCTTGATCTTCCATTTATAATCCTTCTTATCCCTTCATCTGATTCTCCTGCATTTAAAATTATAAGATAAATTTAGTAGTGTTTGATATTTTGAGTTGTAGCCTAGACAAGAGTCTTGGTATAAATGTCATATAGAATGCGTGTTTGGAAAGGTCACTTTCCCATTTCCCTTCCTGTGTCAGTTAATGCTCCCTTAGCTGATCTCTGCTAGACACCCAGGGAAACAATAGCATCTGCATGTTTCCTTCTTCTCCTGAAAGGAACTTTACTACCAGTTGTTTCACAATGAGACCGACACTATTTCAAAGGATCAAGACACGATAAATATGATTTTGAGACAAAGAAGTCATTAAGCCATAAAATCAGAATGTAAAATAATGCTTCCAAATGATATTTTCTATAAGCAAAATGAAATATTCAAGAAGATTTTAATATACCAGTAGAGGAAGTATCCTTAAAAAGTATACTCTTTGTCTCTGTGTATTCTTCTTGGTATCCCTAAAGTCACAGGAGAATTGAGTAAAAGGTTTTGAATAGGCTGCCTAGTTTTATATTTTTTAGCAGTTTAATTTGCAACCTTAAAGCTTGTTTATCCCAATAAAATCTCCAAGTGTTCAAAGGTCTCTGTCACAAGAGCCATCAGTGAGACTGATGAGAACTGACATCTGAATTCAGGAATCATCTCCTCCCATCCAGTGGGACTGAAACTGCTTTGGATGCTGGCACCCAGTGTTAAGTCAGTCTGCAAACATCAGAAGAATACTTAGCAGTCGTGTAAAAGTATAAGAGTTAGTGAATCTCAAAACTTAGTTTTTAGAATAAAACATCATAAAATATACTATGTTTCCATTCATTCCAAAAATATTTCCAATTTTCAACTCTGCAGGGAAAACAGGGTAATGTATCACGGAAAGGTCCTATCTTTTGGAGAGTTCTGTCCAAACAGATGCCCAGCTGAACCTGGAAACATATTTACGCAACATTTGCTGTTCCATGTCTTGCCCAAAGGAATTCTCAACTATATCACGAATGTTAAACCAGAACCTTAGAAAGCAAAATAACCTTAAGTAAGTACTAATGGTCAGAGAGTGATAATATGAGCTTTAAAAATGAGGGAGGGCAATTAAAACTATTTATTCTGTAAATATGTACATATAGATTTCCTAGAAAGAGAACTTATAGTTTATTGGACAACCAAGGCAGGGAGTTTGTGCATAGGCATTTGGAGTCATTCTTCACCTGGCATTTCCTTTACAAATTCACTCTGGCTTAAACGTCAACATCTCCTGTATTTTAAAAATGTTCAAGACAGTCATGGAAGGTGTTGGACTGAATTCCAGTGCAGGCATGCTACTTAGATCTGTATTCCCAGTTTCCAGTCTCCCAGTAGGCAAGAGAGGTTTTTTTATTTGCATTGATGGGGACAATGTGTGCCCTTTAAAGTTTCCATACCTCTGTTTCAGCTTGGGAACTGGGAGGCAAAGCATCTGGAAGTACCTGCATGTACAGAAATCAAGCTTATGTTAGAGATGAAGGAAGCCTTCCAATAAAGATCAGAGAGTGAATGGGGTGACGCTGAGGCTTCGCAGTCTTCTAATTACTCACTTGGAGAGGCAAAGAGACTGAGCCAGGGGAAGAGTGGGGGAGGGGCAGAGATATGCCAAGGAGGAGGAAACAAAATCGAACTCACCCAGATTCTACAAGGTCAGTGGCATGTGGAAAAGAAACCTGCAGCCACCACTGAACTTGCTCAAACTCATCTGTGCGACTCTGTTATTAAGATTACTAATGTGTAGTGTTTCCATGATTATTTTACAGACATGATATCATAGTTCCAGGGTTTTACTAATCACCAATCACACAATTGCCAGAGTTGTAAGATCCTTGATAGTTAAGAGTGGAAAACTCCCTATGCACAATGAGACGGGAGCAGTGTCACAGTAAGGTCAAAGCACTACTTGGCTTGAGTATTTTTGGTGACAAATCAAGACATTTAGCTTAGAGGGGCTTTTAGTCGTAGGAGCATATTTAAGAATGCCTCCTGCTATTGTTTTTGCAAATTCTCACAAACACGTGAGGCTTCTGAACTGCAGTTTTGGAGAAAAAGAATCAACTCTCAGACATTCCAAACAAGAACAACAACAACCTTCTTCATGGCCGCTCTAAAGTTAGACATTCAATGGAGCTTGTGACCTGAGTGAGGAATGAGCTTCTCTTTTCCTCTGCACAATCTCCAGTCACAATCATCCCCAAACTCCCCTCTCAGTGTGATGGATATGCCTTTGTGGAGAGATGCCCAGCCAGATGCAAATGTCTACCCATGAAGAGGCGGCATACATTTGTGATCCGAGGCTCAAAGTAGAGCCGCCAGGGCAGACATGATGGATGGACACTGAGTCTGAAAACTCCTGGCTGCCAGTGGGGAGAGGGACCTGGGCCGTGTAAACCCAGGACAGTGTTATGGATGATTCCTTAATTGTGCCTCTTCTTTTCCTTCACCCAAAGCCCAGGATCTGTGTTCACCTTATCATCTCCACACTTTATTTCATCTTAGGCTTTGGCTGTTCTAATTAGGAGCTTGATCAAGGACAGATGCTACTACTCTCTGGTAGGCAAGCTATTCAGGCTCAGCCCTCTGCAAATAGCCAAATGGGACTTCTCAAGTTAATACACATTTGTAACAGTGGGTGAAGTTACAGAAAAAAGTCACACACTCTAAAAAAAAGTAGATATCCTGGTTCTTGCTTGAAAAGAGCAAGCAGCCTCTCCTTGTTGCTGTTATGGATCCCAGCACTGGAGAACATATATATCTCTCTCTCTCTGTCTCTCTGTCTCTCTCCGTCTCTCTATGTCTCTCTGTTTCTGTCTGTCTGTCTGTCTGTCTGTCTCTCTCTCTCTCTCTCTCTCTCTCTCTCTCTCTGTGCGTGCACGAGTGCGTGTACGTGTGCATGTGTGTGTGTGTGTATGTGTGTGTGTGTGTGTGTATGAGTGTATTTCATTAAGTTGGATGTTCAGTGAACTCATTATGCAGAAAGTGGTAAGAATTAAAGACTGAGAGACGGATGTAAAAGAAATGGGATGCTGTGATTAACTGTGTCTCTACTCAGAGGTGTTCTCTAAAGAAGCTTCTAATGTGGAGAGACTTCTTACGCCTCGAGAAATCCCTCCCTTCAAATGTGTGTGACTATAATAGCAGGCCCCATGTGCTGTTCTGGGTGTGATGTACACTCGAAGTTACAATGGATTTAAATCTCCAGGTCTGGTAATTGCACCACCAGCTAAACCTGCTGTTAAGACTCATAAAAATACACAGTCAGAAGTCACTGATAACCAGCTAAGCAGAATCGATAAGAATAATACTATTCATTCCTCAAAGTTCACACAACTCACAGGAAAGTGCTAGAGATAAGTCACAGGTATTTAAAACAAATGTGATCTTAAAAAAGACAGATGTGATTCTGAGTCAAGGAGCATCCTAGTTAAGGGGACAATGTGTTTGTAAAACAGAAGTCATTTTTGATGAACGCATATATCCTCCACTTCAGAAAAATGTTATGAATGCCAAAAATAATTTGAACATGGAGCTTCTGAATAAGAAACATTGTATTGTTTAAGAGCAGCAAAATGGAAAGATCATAACTCCTCTCAAAAGTTAAAACTTGGAAATATAGGTAGGTCTTTGATTAACATGTAAACTCTGCTTCCTCATGGGCCAAGGGAGGTTTGTAGAATTTGGTTTGCATGTGTCTCTTGTACCTTCTTACAAATGGTTTGTGAGTTTAATTTCTGTGTATACAGTTTCTAAATATTTTCATATACTTCACATGCTTCATCCTTGTGTCTATCATTGTCTATCATACTCTTCAATGAGGATACTTCAGAGATAGGGGAGGACTGCATTTGTTGGTAGATGAACTAAGAAGTGTCAATAGACTCTGTAACCAAGATATAGAATGCTTAATGCCATATTTAATACCAAAATTAGGGCTAGTGAGATGACTCAGTAGGTAAAGGAGCTTGCTACCAAACTGGATGATCAGAGTTCAATCCCTGAGACTTACCTGGTGGAAGGAAAGGACCATTTTCTACAAGTTTTCCTCTAACCTGCACACATGTACTCTGATATGAAGGTAGGTACACACACACACACACACACACATACAATGTAAAATGTTTTAATGTCAAAATTAATGAAAGTGTTTATGATGAAAATGGCCAGTGTTACATAAAGATGGGGATCCTGTGAGCTTCTTCAGATGTTCTGAGCAATGGGCTGCTCCACAGAAAGGTGAGAGGATGGACAGTGGTCTGTGCACTTCTAAAAGCTAGGGGAAATGATTTTTATACATTTTAACCATAAAAATCAAGAATGTCCGAGGAGAGAAGGATATTTAATTGGGTTTTAATATCATGAAATGCATACATGTATCAAAATGTCACATGGTTCCCCTTGGGTATAAAACGTTTGTGATTTTGATGTATCCATTTTAAACAAATTTAATGTAAGAAGAAAATAATTGAGGAGGACTCATGAATCTGGAGTGAATTGTTAATGAGCATATCACACATATGTGTGCATCCCCAATTCTCCACTTATAGAAGAGGGGCTGCAATGGCTTTCCATGTTTAGTAGGGGACACCGGGGAGGGTGGTAATGACTGTGGCAGGTGCCTTGCTGATTGTCAACACTTGCTGTCACGTTTATAGCGCATCTCATAACTTCTGCTCATTAAACACTCAAAATCTACATATGTTCATGGATATGACTTGGTTCTTATAATTGGTCTTAAAGAAAAAACTGGATCCACTGCTCCTGAAAGCCTCAGCTCCCTTCTCTCACAGGAACAGAAAGCATGAAAGGAATTTTAAAAATAATTAAAATGTATTTAAGAAAAAGGACATTTCCGAAGTTCACTTTATTCGTATTATTTCCCAGTTTCTCTTCTGCAGCCAGCAATAAAGAGGTTAAGGGAACCAACAAACCAGTGAAAAACCCTGTGAGAAAAAGACCAGTCTTGATACAGCCCTCACCCTGATGGGTACAGAGGACTACACAGGACTATGGCTGTGGAGTGGTGTGTGTTCTTTGGCTCAATGCCTTCAAGGTGTTTCTCAGTCATGATTAGTCTTGGACCTATTGGGATTAAAGTACCACTCATTCAGCTCAGAGGGCAATAGACCTGGAAATCGCTGACTTTCATAATAATTTTCTTCATAACTAGGGCATCTGGAGAAACATCAGTCCTTTCAAAGAGCTTACCATGCTCAGAAATGTCTGCACAGTTTCTCTTCTGATGATAATGCCTTATGGATCAGAAAGCTTTGGCTAACAGCATTCAGAGGCTTCAGTTTCACAAATGTTTACAAGTGACCAATGGAGTTGTAAGCAAGGGAGATTGTTCCACTAACTGTAGGGCACTGAGAAAGGGCCCCAGTGAGGTAAAAACCAAAGTAAAGCCATCATATCTTCTAAAGTGCAGACAGCCTTGGCTGCCCACTGATACCCACAGGCCATGTGCTCTCTTCCTGTGTCTCTTGGTTCTGTGGCTGCTTCCTGGCTTTGTCTGAATCCTATGGAATGAGCTCTGAAAAACCCTTTTTCAGACAAAAGATCATTTTTCAAATACCAAATATGATTGAAGCACTCAGAGCACCTGCAGCCATCAGCAGGAGTAAGCAGGATATACTTTCTGTACTTAGGAGACAGACAGAGAAGCAAGTTGGAGTGGATCAGAATCTTCACTGGGAGAAACCTTCCACAGACTCCTGTTAGGGTCAGGAGGTAACTGAGCCTGCCTTAGCTGGGTAAGCCTATTGTACCTCCTAAGAGGGAAGCTAATAGCTCCATGGCTGTATTTGGGGGTGGTTCAGATAGCTCTTGGTGATTATGAAAATGTTCACATTGGGGCTGGCAGGTAGAATAGCTCTAGTCACTCCCCCCAGGAAATCAGCACCTGGCCTAGGCTACTTCACCACTGTGGCCTCTATGCTAGCTGAGAATCTCAGGTGTGTAAGGAGTTTTTGGAATTACGGTTGCAAAATTCAAATTGTACTGATTCTTGTATGCCTGACCTTAAGCCAATTGTTAGCAACTCCTTGAATGTTTTTTGCCTTTGTTAAAAAACAAAATTGCAAGATTTTGTCTGAGTACAATCAGAGAAGCATAAAATTAGGTTCGAAATTTTACAATCCTGTCTTTTGTTACTGAGAGGTAGCTTCATTGGAATGAAGGACTTAAGAGAAACTGTGTATTTCATTTGTTATATCACCATAGTACAAACAACCGTTACTATGGAAACAGAAGCACTGATGTAGTGTCTCTAACAAGTGACAGCTAAGAAGGAAGGGATCACTTCACAATTGAAAGCGCTTTGTTTTACTTTGTAAGCAAAATATTCAAATTCTTGAAAACAAGTGTTCTTTTCACTTACAATATTAGGAATTTTAAAGATGAAATCTTACATGGATGAGTCCATAATTAATTTTGAATCTCATTTATACATTACAAGGTCATGTATACCAGAAACTTCTAAAAACAAATATCCAACAACTTAAAATTCTCATATTATTTTTCCTCTGTAGATATTGCTGTAACAGTACAAAAAATCTGTTTACCACATTTTCAAGCATTCACTAAAATGATTGAGAAAAATATATACAAACTTTAATTTAAGGTAGGGTGTAGTGGCATACACCTTCTATTCCAGCCCCAGGGTAGGCAGAGACAGAAAGATCTCTGTGATTTCATGCCAGCCTGGTCTACATAGTGAGACCTTATCTCAAACAAAAACAAAACCACAAAAACAGAAACAAAAATAAAAACAAAAATTCAAACCAAACCAAAACGGCATTAAATAGAGAATGAGAACCTATACTCTCTTCAGTGTTGACAAATTAAACTGTCTTATGTGGTAAAATATTTTGTAATTATGGAAAAATAGAACACTTTATGCATCGATTTATCTGATGTTTATATCTCTATAGGGAATATAATCTCAGTTATTTCAAGCACAGTAAAGTATTTCCTTTCTTCCTGGGTGGCAAAACCTTGCAGAACCTGTCCCTTTTTTTGTGATTATAAACATAACCAGAAAAGCAAAGTTCTAAAAGAAAAGGAAAGTGGGAACCCAAGTCTCCCAAGCTCTGTCTCGTAGAAGAGAAACAGAGTGGCTGCATATAGGGCATGTGAGAAGCAGATTAAAACGGTGCTCCAGTTTTACCTTCCTGAAGCGCTGACACCCAATTTCACACTACTTTCTGATGATACTTTTAAAATTATGAAAATACAACTAGGATTTTACCAAACTCGGTTTAAAAGTCTCAATGTGTTTTATTGTCAATCAGAATCCTCGTCACAACAGCTGCTGATCGATGGGTCGGTCATACAGACTCCGAGGAGCACCACAGTGTGGAAGCTTGTCTCCCTAGGCACCAAGTAGAGTGGTGTATACAAACTGCTTGAGTAACGAGTTGCATCATCTCATTGGAGTTGTACGCTCTCTGAGCCTCTCATTCACTCAGCAGATGTGTATGGTGTCTTTCGTGGGTGATGAGAAGGTGGGAACAAACAGTACAACATACTGACAAGAGGGGTATTCATAAATATGCATGCACTCATCCCAGCACATGCTACCTGAAATCCTGGTACCTGCTCTGTCTCCTCCACCTCTCTCTATAACAGATTCCAAGTCTCCTCCAGGGCTTGCCACATTGTACTCGTAGAGATCTAGCAAGGCTTTAAAGCACACACAATAATCACCCAAACTTACTTTGAATTAAACCTTTGACATGTGGTATTTTTTAAGACAGATATTCTAAGTTTATATTGCATACATAGAATTAGTTTAGAGATCTGGAGTGGGATTTGCTAACATCCAAATTTATGTGTTGATACTTATTTTTAGTAGCTGTTAAACCTACCCCATGGTTTGAATCTAATTTAGCCCTTTTCTGCATAAAGACGTGCCAGGTGCTAGGGGACGAGTCCTGGGAGCAAGAGCCAAGTTTCCTACTTTTCTTTTGCATAGTTTTCTTTACTCCCGTATGTTTAGTTGAATCTTAGCAAGGTAAAGTTAGCCATGTACTTGTTACTGAAGGCTTGTTGGACACCTACTATCGAGATGCTGGGGCACAGTGGGGAACCAGACAGTATGGAGCCTGCATTTTTATGAAAGCAGACTGATAAAACAGATTAGAAATTTGGTCAGTATTTCTTTAGGCTATACTGTGGTTTAAAGTAGGATGGAATGAGCCAGTAACTGGTCAGGATAGATGGGAAATGTCTCATAGGTGAGGTGGCAGACATGTGGATAAGTTACTTTCCTGATACTAAGAGAAAAGCTGTGAATAAGGTAACTTACAGGTGCTTGGGGCTTACACTTCCGGGGGCTAAGAGTCTGTCAAGGTGGGAAAGCACAGCTGCTGCAGAAAGTGGAGAGCTCACATCCTCAAAAGGAGACAGTGAGTAGAGGAGGGTGAGCTGGAAGGAGCATGGGTAAAGCTTTGATCTCAAAGCCTGCCCCCAGTACGAACTTCTTCCAGCAAGACTGTACCACCTAAACCTTCCAAACAGAGCCACCAACTGGGGGCCAGTTGTTCAAATGCCTGAGATCATGGTGGGCATTTCTCCTTCAAACCAGCAAAGAAGGGCTCAGTGAAATGGCAGGAAGGGGCCACCATACGTGGATCTTTGTGTAGAGTGTTAAGAAAGAAAGGTGTCATAGTTAAGGTTACTGCTGCTGTAATGAAGCAGCATGACCAGAAGCAAATTGATGAGGAAAGGGTTTATTTCCATAGCACAGTTTATCATCAAAGGGAGTCAGGAGAGGAACTGAACTCAACACAGGGTTGAAACCTGGAGGCAGGAGCTGATGAAGAGGCTGTGGAGGGGTACTGCTTCCTGGCTTGCTCATCATGGCTTGCTCAGCCTGCTTTCTCATAGAACCCAGGACCACCAGCCCAGAGATGGTACCACTTACAATGGGCTGGATCCTCTCCCATCAAACACTATTTAAGAGAATGCCTTGCAGTTGGATATTAAGGAGGCATTTCCTCAATTGAGGTTTCCTCCTTTCAGATAATTGTGCCTTGGGTCAAGATGGCATAAAATGAGCCAGCACAAGGGGAGCTGGCCTGAAGTCTGTAAGATGAGAAAGCACTTGCAGTGGGTGTGGAGCAGCAACACAGCTTTTACATTCAGAACTTCATGGGATCAAACAAGTGTGATAGGAACCGAGACCAGAGAGGAAGGCTCAAGACACACTCAGAGCTCAGGAGCATCCTGTCTCCTGACTACTGCACTTTGTGAAATGCAGTCATTCTAAGATGCCATTTCTGTCAGGTCTGGCATGGCCTTGGTAGGGACAGAATGACATGGTTCCTGCCCATGGCACAGGGCCAGCAGGTGTGAGCTTCCATGAGAGTCAATGATGATTGCTGTGGGCATAAAGCTTGTTTATATAATAATGTACATATTATATGTTAATCCTTCAAGGAATGTCTTCCCTATTAATGTTAATGACTCCGTGATAATCAGAAACAGTTTCAGCAAAATGGTAAATGCTGGGACCTTCAGGACAGCCCTTAAGTCTATAGAAAAAATACTCTATAAAAATATGAGCTCAAATACATATAATTCCTTAAAAATAAGAATACGATATGAATTATATGACGGGTTTCATGATGCTAAGGGAACAAAAGCAGCTTCTCTGTGAGCCAACTTGTCAGAAAAATACTAAGGAAGCAAATGAAGAGATTTAGGGAGTGGTGATCACAGGAGATTCCATCCAGCTAAATTTTTTTGTTTATGCTTACAAAGGCAGATTCCTGAGGTCAGGGTTGGCCTGGGACAGAGCAAGGTTAGGTGAAGGTGTGGTAGAAGTGGTAATTTCAGGACTGAGTCCCAGCTAGTTTATCTTCTCTGCTTAACAGAGGCAGGCAGATCTCTGAATTCTTGCAATGTTAAAAGATGTGTGCTTGCTGTCTCCTAAGAATTAGGGGACTGGGGTCGAGGGATGCTGATTCATGGGATAATCAAAAGGAACCTGGAGCAAATGACTAGATTGATATGTAAAATACAAGACTTGGCCAGGCAGTGGTGGTGCACGCCTTTAACCCCAGCACTTGAGAGGCAGAGGCAGGCAGATTTCTGAGTCTGAGGCCAGCCTGATCTACAGAGTGAGTTCCAGGACAGCCAGGGCTATACAGAGAAACCCTGTCTCAAAAAAAAAAAAAAAAAGAAAGAAAGAAAGAAAGAAAGAAAGAAAGAAAGAAAGAAAGAAAGAAAGAAACAGAAAGAAAGGAAGGAAGGAAGGAAGGAAGGAAGAAAGAAAGAAAGGAAGGAAGAGGGAAAAGAAAAAAAAGACTTGACTTATGGTCAGCAAGAAATGAGCTATCCAAGAGAATTTCTTTTAGAATAGCAAAACTGTCTGAAGCAGAGAATAGCAAGAGAAAACTGTCTAGGGAGAGAGAGAGAGAGCTGTCTGGAGATTTCCAGAGAAAGCAGAACAGAGAAGAAAATAGTGAAAAAAGCGGTCTCAAGCAGAACATAGGTCGTCAGCTTGGACTCATGATTGAACTTCAAGTTCTTTGTTTCAATGCTCCCAGACGCCCCTTCCTCAGAACCCCTCTCCAAGCTGAGGCTGCTCCTTGGCACATTTCCCTACCTTGAGATTTTGGGTTCAATGATAGAAACCATAGTAAAGAATGTCACATAGTATCTTATTTTTGCTAGGGAGTCAAACTATCATCATCATCATCATCATCATCATCATCATCATTATTGTAGCAAATTTTTTTCCAGCACCTGCCAACCTAGTGTCTAGGATAACACCAATATAATGGGGAAAGTGCCTTCAGAGGTGGGACTCTGAAACCTGTAACTAGCATGGTGAGAAACTGAGACTAATGAACGTGTTGGACTTGGGGCAAGGGAAACAGGTGACCTCAGGTCTTCTCTCCATGAAAATTCTTCAAGTAACAAAAAAGTATTAATGTACAAAGATGAAAAAGATAAGGTATCCATTGGTGTTTCGATTGCTCATCAGCAGAATAGCCCAGATAGCTCATCTTTGTAATTATCTACAGCATTCTTGAGATAATAGCCATCTTGCCTATTTCACTGGCCCAAAAGCATGCCGTTTCCAGGACACAGCAGTTTTGGATGGGAGGGTGAAGGGGTAAAAGCACAGCAGGTAGCTTTGCCAGCGCTCTAAGGGTTCCAAGGACTTCATTAGTTGAAGTCATGGTAGAATTCTCTGGCAGTGGATATGAGGAAAGTAGCTGAACCAGGTGAGGATTGATCACAAGCTGTAGAAATGCACACATCTTCCTGCTTACTGAGCCTTCTTCCTCTCAAGACTTCTGCTGTCTCATTTGCAAAACAGTTGGGTCATTGATTGTGGATTATATTGCTTAGCTCTACATAATTTGTTATATGACTTAATGCACATTGGCAGCTACCTTTGACACTGGCCACCTAACACATTCTTTTCCTATGCTAATTTTAAACATGTCAGAAAATAACATTCAAAACGTATATTAAGATGTCTGGATATTATACTGAAAACACTGTTCTTAGTGTAAAAATAAATTTCACTAAGGATTTTCTAAAATAGTCTTTAATTTTATTCTACATATTTCAGAATATTTTTTTCTCTAAAACAAATCAGTTTTGCCTACTTTCTGATACATGGGTTGTGTACCAAAAATGCCTCAAATTATGGCAGTAAATAAGGTGTTTTTATTTTGATTGATATTGACTTAGTGCTTAATATATTTATAGTAAGTCATATGTCATGTCAAAAGTCATTGTGAGCTCCTCAAATATTAGAAATGTGAAGGGTCATCTTCTATTTTAATTACAAAAATAATTTTAGGAAACTTATAGTTTAATATGTTATAAATATCCATCTTTTATACATTTAAAGAAAGCATGTTGGGTCTTTAAGAATCACAAGAAACATGTAAAAACATCACACATCTTGTCACAGATTTAGACAAAGGGTGGGGGGAGAAATAATTTACATCTATTCAGCTGCACACAACAGCATTGGGAGAGTGATGCAATTCAATGCACACTTTTCCTCACACACGACTATGCCTGCACACACAGCTTGTTTTACAGATGTTAGTGCTAGCATGTGGCTTGCTTTTTACACTTAAGAATTTATTGTGACAGCATTGCATGTGTCTGCTGTCCTTTTTCAGGACTGTAAGGTCAAATATTATAATTTAGTAAGTATTTTATACATCATTTAAATAATTTCTTCATTAGTTGTTTGTCTAGTTCATTAGTTCATGAATAGAATTGCTTGAGCACATATATGATTATGAATGTGTATGTATAGCAACAAGATTTAGTACTTCTTCGTAATCATCATCAAAGAAATTGTGCCATATAGAGTGACACCATTATTAAGTTTCTTCATACAAGCTGGATATCACAACCATATTTTTATTTTGGCAACATGGCAAAAACTGGCATCTAATCATTTAAATTTGTTAACCAATGCTGTTTAACCATAATTAATATCTTAATACCTCATTCCTTTATGAATTTGTGGGTTCATTGCTGCCTGAGTCTTTGTACAGTCTCAAGGACCTGACCTGACAAACAGAGTGAGAAAATGAAGAAGATACACACACACACACACACACACACACACACACACACACACGTGTACATAAAAAAACAAACAAACTGGGATCAGGTGGTCTGAACTCCCTGAGAAACTCAGTGTGTTTATTCTCTAGAGTGGAACAGGGAGGTACACATATTGCAGACAAATAAACAAAGAGGCAGGTTGTACAATGTACAGATAAACAAGAAGGCAGATTTAGCTAAGCTTAGTTGAAGTAGTCTCTGTAGAGGAACAGTCTTCAGATCATAAATATATGGCAGGGGAGCTATGATGGACATTTCCTATGCACATTATCAACATCTGCACATGGACCCCCAAGAAGGCTTTTCATCCCTATGAGCCTCACCCTCAGGATAAGGCTTTGCTATGCCCAGGGCGGTAATGTAGTGTCAAACACACATTCACCCAGGACTTCACTCCTTCAGCCCTTCCTCTGCAATGGTTCACATTGTATCTCCTTGTTTCTGTTGAGTTATCATTCTCATTGGTTTGTAGTGGTTGTTTTTTGTTCTACCGTTATAAACCACATGAGCATTCAATGTTGTTCAGAGTGTCTCTTAAGTTTTAATAGTATTTATGATAGTTTCTTCTGACTTTCTACTTTTACTTTTTATGCCAACAGATCTTCTTTCCCTTAAAGTCCTCTGAGTTTTAAATTTTTCTTCACATGCCACCATCATGAGCATATTCTTCCACAATTATTTCTTTGATATTTATAAAATCAAAAGGATCAAGTTCCACTTTCAGTATTCAAATCAAAGACTCTGGGGGACTATAAACATTATCACTTTATTCTGTTTTAGCAACAATGTCCCTCCACACAGCTACACTATTCCAGGTTGACACCACAAAGGCATGCCCATTGGAGATACTTTCTAGCCAGGGCTTCCATAGCTAGCTCACCAGTGTGGGTTTCAGGAGTTCCTCCTACAGAGTGGTATTCAACAAACATCTCACATCTCATGGAATAGCAGACAGAACAGTTTGGCTAGAGTCCCTGGCAGTGTGGACTGGTAAATATTGACAGGGCTTTTCCAGGTCAAGAATGAATTCTCTTTCACATTGAATCCATAGATTCTTGCCCCTATGACTTCATCCACAGTGATCCTTAGTCTTCCTAGCCATGCTCAAGAGGGATAATTTCAGAGCCAAATCATACACTGATGATGTAACAGTTGCCCTCATGTAAGAGGACAGAAATGTCTTTATCCTAAAAAGAAATCATCACTCTGGTCTCGTCATACCGATCGGGATCATTAGAACACAATTGCTAGTTTAACTGGATGTAGACTTATAAACTGTGGGGTTTGGTGAGCTTTCTATCTATGCTGATTCATGGGTGCCATCCAATAAAGGGAGCCATATGCCTTGTTTTTGATCCTATATGTATTTCTTGACCCTTAGCAATTGTTCAGCACCATACCTATTGTTCAGCACCTTACCTATTGTTACCAAGCTTGCCAAGCTGCGGCATCAACAGTCAGTTTTGAGGTTGAAGTACCACCTGCCCTGATGCAGCTGTCAATGTTAGAATCCTCATTGCTATTCTGAGGCATCTCTTTGGAACTGAGCCTCAAACCTCTGCTGTCTAAAAACCATCTAATGATTTCTAGCCATGTAGCCTTCAGCTGCTCTTGCTGCAAATAGCTTGGATTAGAAGGTTTTAAGGTCTTTAATTGTTCTTTGCAACTCACTTTTTTCCACAACGGATGGAATTCAAGAGCCATCTGTAACCTGCTTAGCATTCTACCTTCTGAATGTTACACTCTACCATGTGCAGATGGTACAAAGTTGCCCTTTCTTATGTTTTCTTACACATACATATGCATATCTGTGGAGGAATGTGCATGCAAGTATATATAGCTGTGTAACTGTGGCTGCAAACATATAAACCTCCTTTGTAGTTGTATCTGCTTCTACTGAGTAGATTTCAATCTGAGCAGGCTAAAAAGATTAGGAATCTTTTCATTTTTCTAAATTCTATGTTACCATTACAGCATTTAACAAAACCTATTAACTTGGAAGAAACCCAGAGTATGTCAAAGCACAGAGATTTGCCAGGTGTAATAGCAGTACATCCTTTAATCCCAGAACTCACTCAGTGACAGAGGCAGATGGATCTCTGAGTTCAAGGCTAGCCTGATCTACATAGTAAGTTCTAGAACAGCCAGGGATATACAGTGAGACCCTGTCTCAAGAAAGAAAGAAAAAAAGACAGGCATTTTTATTTTAGTTGATGACAACATGAAGTTAAGGTTCAACACCTACATTAAAATAATTTAATAATGTGTTTAGCATGCACCAAGCATTGTATTAACCACCAACCTACCTTATTTTAACAAAAACTCCATTAGTTCCTTTTTTAAAAGAAAGAATCTAAGGTTCAAACAGTTGTTGTTATGGAAGCATGTAAGTAAGAAGCCACCTGACTCCACACCATTGAGCCCACAGCTACCATCTTCTTAATGGGGATAAAAGAGACTTAATCACACAGGGGCCAGTGTCTTTGTGGTTTGTGAACATATAGAATCTGAAAGTCTAAGGAAAAGTGAAGCAGGGGAAAGTTTACAACCCAAAGAGTTTTGATGCAATTTCCAGTACGGGGTTGGTAAGTGAAAAGAATTCTCAACAGCCGAAAATACACCTGAGAAGCTACAGGAAGATCAAGTCTAGGACATTGAGATGAAGAGTTGTGAGCAGTTTTGTTCCTACGAGAATCTTCATTTAGAACCTACCAGGCATTTGGTGGATGGTGACACATCCTGTGAGATCTATGGCTGATTTCAGCTGTCTGTGTTGCTGTTCATGGTCAAAGGCCAGTTCTTGTTTATGTAGAAGGAAAACATTGTGTTCTACTGGGTAAACACTCGGAGCTGGGACTCTGCGAGTGAGAGCAGGTGGGTATGAAAAGCTTATCCAGGGAGCAGCGGGGAAGAGCCTAGTTCCAGTCTTAGTGATGACACTTGGGTTTGTTTAGCAGGAGAGTTTACAGTCGGGTTGCCTTAGCATTACAGTTGGCTACTCCTTTTCTACAAACAAGAAAACCTGGACTCAAAAGAGATTTAGTCACCTCCTTCCCAAAGCACAAAGCTAGCAATGGCAGGGTTGAGATACAAAAACCAAGATTTCAGAATCATCTTTTAAATTATTTCACCCTATGGGAATTTTTTTCTAATTTTAAAATTTCATATATATTTACTGTATTTACATCATTCTTCTCTCTCTTCCCTCCAATACTTCCCCCGTCTCCCTCATATATATTTCCTCTCAAATTCATGGCATTTTTCTTTAATTGCTATACACTCACCCACACCCACACCCCACACACCCCCCACACACACGAATATATCCTGTTAAATTCATTTAGTGTTGCTCATATGTATATGTCTTTAGGATTGACTAGTTGGTGTTGGATAATCAATTAGAGGGCTCATGTCTAGGTAAGACTGATTCTCCTCTCAAAAGCCACTAGTTGCTGTATCTCTTCATTTAGGGATGGGGCTTTGTGAGATTTCCCCATCTGAGTTGATTTGTCATCTGGTGTTGTCATTATTTAGGTCTTGTCCTTATACCCAAGATAAACATTGATCTCACTCTTCATCAAAGAAGCTTCTTCTTGCAATAGACGGAGGGTATGTAGAAAGCCACAGCTGATCAAAACACAGACTAGCTGGCCATGGTGTTCCCAGCCCCAGATGATACATCTACAATACAGACTCTATCACTAAGGCTAAGGTAACATCCCAGAAGAGGTTGAGGGAAGACTGTAGGGATCAGAGGACCAGGATGCCTGCTGTTATTGTGTTTTCTCTATACGACAGTGAAGGGGCACCCATGAACAAAATGATTGCTTATTGGAGAACATGTTAAGGTTGGATTTCATTATATACATCTAGAATGATTTGTGATTTAAGATGAGGAGAATCCAAGAAAATATGTTTTCTCCTTCCTCCCATGTTGAGAGAATGAGCAAGCGAGACAGACAAATGGAGATTCATAGCACCTTCTCCATAGAGATACATAGTCTAGTTTAGAATCTGTGGTCCTGCATATGCGACTTAAGTGAGCTGATTAATGCTGCTCCTCTGAAATGAATTTGCCTGCCCTGTCACAGCTCTGAATAGTCATAACTTCCCAGAAAGAGAGACTGTAGAGAAGCAATGACAGTGGAGTCAAATCATTAAGCCATTTGGGGTAAGTAGAGGAGGACATTCCCTACCTGGAAGTCTTGCTGTAGAAACAAAGAGAAGAGAATGCAGACTCAACCTCCATGATCACTCCTGGTTTTCTAGGGCTGAATGTCATGTACTGGTATACAGTGGCACCTCCGGACACCCACTACTGGCTGTCAGTCTCAAGTTTCAAATGCCTTTATTTTATCCTTTTTGACTCTCTCACTTGAAATCCCACCTTTTCTTGATTACTCTTTTGTCTTGAGATTTCATTATCTTACAGTTCTCTTCACAAAACCATGAATAAAAGAATATTAATCGGTAAGTCATTGATAATAGGTGTGATTTGTTATTACGTAGGCAAAGTCCAATGACCAATGAATTGAAGCTGGGAAGTAATGAAAAAATTAACCCTTTTTTGTTTTATACTTACCAGGAATGTCTTGCTTTTGAAATCTGAGTAATGTTCACAGCCATTTTGGGAATTTATCATTATAAGACCATCTCTGTAAGAAAAATAAAAGGAACCTGGCCAATGGCTATTTAGGAGGTCTGGGAGACCTGTAAGGTAGAAAGTTCACAATGTTGAGTCTCCAATCCATGGTCTATAATGGAGTTGCTCCAACTACATAGGAAGTGTCCATAAAGCATATGATTTCTCATGACCCATAAGTCCATGCTCCATAAGCACTCCACTGTCCCTATTACCACACACCCATTTCTTTGAATCCTCACATGGAAAGCCACACAGACCCCACACAGGGTCTTTCTCTCATTTCATATAGTTATTCTGATATGATTGCTTGTTACCAGGATATCACCTGGATTACCTTAAGGCTGTCTTTGTCTTGAAAGTCTGGATTCACTTGAAAGCATCCAGAAAACTTCTGCACTCCAGGCTCAAACCGATGCCCTATGTACCTCAGGAGCTGTTTGAGACTATTGCTAAGACCTCCTCGGGGAGTTTTCCAGCTCTGGCTGATGCTCAGGAGAGCTGCCTGGAAACAGAAACCACATGATGTCTCTGATTCCTCACCACCGCATGCAATTCTTTCTAGTTCATAAAAACAAACAAACAAACAAATACAACTTTCCAAATGTTTCAAATTAACAACATCTTTTTTTCCTTCTAATTTTTCTAGAATGTTTCTTCACTGGACTGGCAAAAAAAAAGGGAAAGAAATCCTACTTGTCACGTCCTTGTGCCTCCTACTCCTGTGAGCTAATAAAGCCGTGTGGGAACATTGAAGTCGGTTTTCAGGAGCTTAGGGATAAACAGTCTCCATTTCTAACACTTCAAAGAAATGTCAGTGTGTTTACTCGGAACAGCGCACTCTAATAAAGCATGGCAGCACACATTTCTCTTGTTTTTAAGTAGTTATATTAAGATCATAATCCTGACCTAACAAACATAGACATATACTTTATTATAAACAGCCAACCTTATGACAAAGGTGAGAGTAACTGTTCTTTATAAGTAAAAACATTTACACATTTCCTATACAATTTTACTTAGAAGCAGAGATAATTGGAAACCATTGATTTTTTGTAAGTACAATGTTCCCACAGTTTCAGCCTCTTGTCAGGTCAGGAGCACAGTCTAAGCTCCCACTGAGCAGCAGCCTTGTCTAACTGAGAGACACTAACAGTTGGAAAAGTCCATTTCACATTAAGCCAGTTTGCCTTCGTGTGTCTATCTGGACAATAGTACAGAGTTCAGTCTTCTGAAAGCAATGGAAGGCAGGTCTTTCACTTCTTCAGATACTTTAACAGCCAGAGTCACGTACACTATGAGTCTTCTTTGGTCCTGTCTCAGTGGTCCCAGCCGTGGTCAATATCCCTACACTTGGCAGTTATAATTTCTAGATTCCACATACTTGTTTATAAACAGCTCTTTGAAATAGGGCTGATGTGTGAGACTTTTCCTGGGGAGACATGACGCATCCACTCACCTGAAACAGGGAACCCACGGCAGACCAAAGTGACAATTGCATCAAAGTCCAGCTTCATGACTTTTTATTGGAGTTGCTTACAGGAGTGTGGGCGAGGAATTACTTATAGGAGGGATAAAACTCAAAGATAACTGCATCACTAAAAGCCCACGCTAACACAGCTGATGAGCCTGAGAGCTGGATCCCTGGGGTTCTCTGTGCAGCTTGTAGGCAGCTCAGGCCAAAAACTCTCTTCTTCACAGTGTGGCTAGTCAATTTCCTCTCTTCACGGCTGTTTCCTTGTGGAGGGACACTCACGAATTGTGTAAGTGTCTGCTTTCTGAGACATGTGAACATTATTTCCTGAGTCTCATGTGTCCCTTCTTACTTTTTCCCAGAGAGACAATGTCTTAGCTTGCTTTTTTTTGCTGTGATAAAACATTGACGAAGCCGACTTTGGAGATGAAGGTCTAAAGGCTTGGCTTATACTGCTCCAACACAGTGCATCCCTGAGGGAAGCTAGGACAGGAATTCAAGCAGAAACTTGGAGGCAGGAACTGAAGCACAGAATATGGAAGAATGCCACTTACTGGCTGTGTCCTCTGGCTTATTCAGCTACCTTTCCTATACAGTTCAGGTCTACCTGCCTAGAGAGGACACTATCCACAGTGGTCTGGGCCCTCCGACACCAATTGGCAATGTGAGAAAGCACAATAGACATGAGGCCAGACCAATCTAATCTGGGCAGTTCTTCAGGTGAGTTTCTCTCTTCCAATGTTACTTGAGTTTTTGTAAAAAAAAAAAAAATTAAAAAATTAAAAAATAAAATAAAAAAGAAACAAACAAACAAACAAACAAAACATCAGCACAACTCACCCCTTGTCAACCTGACACACAAACATACCACTAAACTGTAACATTGCTTGTTTGTCCCCAAGATCTCATGTTAATCTCACTGTATGAAACACTGTTCAACTTTTAAAAGTTCCACAGTCTTTAAAAATGTCAACACTGAAAGTTCAAGGTCTCTTTAAAAAGAAAAATCCAAAGTCTCTTAACTGTGGGTTCTTATAAAAATCAAAACAAGTTAAATGCTTTCTTACTTCAAGAGGAAGAACCAGGGAACAGTCACAAACAGATCAAAGCAAAACCCAAATCCTTCTATAAAAAGCTCAGTGCTTGCTGTCTGGAACTCACAATTTTCTGGGCTGCAAATGGCTCAGGCAATCTCACTTCTCCAATAATGTCCTCCGCAACAAACATGGACTGTGTTATATAGACTCAGGTCAGCTCCAGAGTGTGACAATCCCAGGAGACTTTCCTTTCCAACACCCTGGGGTCTCCACTACAACTGAAGCTTGATCTTCCCCAGTGGCCATTCTGCAGTTACACTCTGACCCTGCCACAAGTATCGAGCCTCCTCTGCTCTCCATGTCCCCTTCGTGCCTTCAAAACAGGTACCATGAATGGGACTATCCAAAACACAACCAAGTTTGGCTGCCAGCTTGAAATGTAGGCTTGACCTCTCTGGATCACAGGTCTTGTGAGCTGACCCCGAGAAAATAGCTCCCAGAAGATTTCATGTCAGTGATGGATGCCGGTCTCTTATTGTTCAGCTAATGTTTGTGTGCAACCTAACCTGTATTGGTAGTTCCCACAGAGTGAAGGCTCACTTCCACAGGTTCTTAATTCAACTGTGTTATATTAAGAGTCTCAATAGAGCCTTTAAAGAACACTCAAAATTCCCTCTGAAACTTCACAAGCCAGGTCTCCATCACCTGCATCTTTCTCAGAGTTATCTTCCAAGTTCTCACAACAGCTCATTAAGCTCTGAGGACCCAATGGCTTTTCCAGCTCAAAGATGCTGAGTCATCCATTTTCTTCCCACAAAACACTGCAAGGCATAAAAACTACATGGTCAGGTCCATCACAGCAATACCCCACATTCCTAGTAGCTACGTCTACCCTAGTTTGCCTTCTGATGCTATGAAAAAGCACTGACTAAAACCATCATGGAGAAGGAAGGGCTTTATTTGGCTTACACTGTCCTGTTACAGTCCTTTATATAGGGAATCCAGAGCAGGAGCTCAGACAGTAACCTGTATGTGTGAACTGAAGCAGAGACAATGGACGAACACTGCTTGTGGCTTGCTCCCCATGGCTTGTTCCACTACCTTTCTTGTGTAGCCCTTACCACCGGTCTATGAATGGCACCACCTAAGCTGGGCTGTGCCTTCCTCATTCATCAATTATCAGTTAAGCAAAAGGTTCACAGACATAAAAACAGGAGACTCTGATCTGGGAAATTCTTCTGATGAGGATCTCCCTTCTGAGATGCCTCTAGTTTGTGTAAAGATGACAAAATTAATCAACATACACTGTTTCAGTCTAGAGGAAAATTGTTACATACCTGATGTTCTCTGCTGCCCAGAGTTGAACCCAGTATCCCAGATAAAACCAGAGCAGGACCCAGTGCCATGAGAACTTGACTTTGCTGTTCTGGAGAGCAGTTGGTTCCTAGAGTCCTGTTGCTCTCCTTTACAACTTATGCACGTGTGCACACACACACACACACACACAGAGACACACACACACACACACAGAGACACACACACCCCACAGACACACACACACACCCCACAGACACACACACACAGACACACACACACACCCCACAGACACACACACACAGACACACACACACAGACACACACACACACAGACACACACACACAGACACACACACACAGACACACACAGACACACACACACACCCCACAGACATACACACACACACACACACACATACACAGACACACACAGACACACACACACACCCCACAGACACACACACACAGACACATACATAGACACACACAGACACACACACACACCCTACAGACACACACATATACTCACACACACACACACACACACAGACATACACAGACACCCCCCCACACACACACACTCAGAACCTTGAAACCTAGACAGCATAGATTCCACACATAAATACAAGTGTTGAGAGCTAACTCCGGCACTTAAGTCTTAGTTAAAACACCCACTCTATAGCCACTCTTTGGTATGAAGCATCCTCAGCCTCTGTATCCTCATATTCAATCAACTTTGTGTCAAATATATTTTAAAACTGCATTTATATTCAATCTAAAGCCTTTCTTCTTATCATTATCTAATACAGCCTAATAACTATTCACTAATAAACAGCGTTTACAGGGTATTGAATATTATATGCCATCTAGAAATGGTTTGAATTATATAAGAACATATGCCTGAATTATATGCTGATACTACTGTATTTCATTCAAGGAACATATACATCTACTGTTGCTTGTATCTAAGGGAGGCCTAAGAGTTCACCCCAATAGATACTGTGGAACAACTGGACTGCAATCTGTATTAGTCAAAATGCTCTAAAACAGTATTTTTCAACCTGTGGGTCACGACCCCTTTGTGAGTCAACCAATCCTTTCACAGGCATCACCTAGGACCATTGGAAAACACAGATATTTACAGTATGATTCATAACAATAGTAACATTACAGTTATTAAGTAGCACCAAAAATAATTTTATGGTTGGGGGGTCACCACAACATGAGGAAATGTATTAAAGGTTCACAGTGTTAGAAAGGTTGAGAACCACTGGTAAAGGAACAGAACTGATAGAATTAACATGTATTGAAAAAGGATTCATTAGACTAGCTTATAGGAAGAGAGATCTATGTGGTTCACCAGTGGCTGTCTGGGCTGTAAAGGATGAGAATCTGATAGCTGTTTGATCTACAAGGCTGGAGGTCAGAATTCTTAATCTGGTTCTAAAGTGCTGGAGAATTCCTGGAGAACTGTTGCTCTTCAATTTTATGTTAGAATCCTGAAGAAATAGATCAAACACCAGTGAAGGAATGCCTAGAAGTAGGATAGATGAACTTTCCAGCTAGCGTGAGGGTAAGCAGGCAAAAACCAAAGACCCTCCCCTGTTAATTATTTATTCACTTTATATCCTGATCTCTGCCCCTCCCAGGATCCTTCACACAGTCCCTCCCCCATACCCCTCTCCTCTTTCCATGTCCTTTTGTGTGGCCTGACAGCAGAAGGGGTGGTTCAGACTGAGGGTACGCCTTCCTGCTTCAAATAATCTGGTTTAGAAAATCCCTCACAAGAATATCCAAAAGCTTGGGTTTTAACTGATTCCAAGTGTCGTCAAGTTGACAAGCAAAATTAACCATGGCAGAATTTATCCCCTGTGCACCCTATAGCTATTACCCACTCATGTAAGCTAATGGACAGTTTTAAAGACATAGTCACTGAAATCACAAATATATATGAGTATATCTAAAATTTGAGCTGTCATGAAAGATGTCACCTAGTAGCCTGCCAAGAGGAGAGGTTTAAAGTGTGCCAACTTGCAGTACTTTGAGTCTCAAATGCCATCCCAAAGTCCATGTATTAAAGAACTACTTTAAGGTGAATTTTTTAAAATCCTTTATAAGAGATAGAGCCCAGTAGGAGGTTATTAGGTCATTTGAGACATGTTCCCAAAGTAGACTGTGGGCCTTTTGCATCTTTCTGCTTTTTCCTCCTGTTCTCTGATCATGGTATAAGTGCTTTGTGTCACTATTTCCACCACAGATCCAAAACAACTGGACCAGCCCACCACAGATGGAAACCTTTAAAGCTGGGAGTCAATACCTCAACTAATTATCTAGTTATTTGTTGTAACAATGGAATATTGACAAACAGTTCCACATGTAGGACAGGTTAGCATTTTCTCCTCACCTTTAAAAAAATTCTTAAACTATAGTAATAATATCTTTAGAATTTTAGGTAAATCTCAAGTTCAATCCACAGCTCCCGTCAGTCCATTAAGCTGTTTTCAAATGTGCTACCCTATGCTGGGTGGCCTTGTCCTCCAGTTTGCTATTTGAAGCTCCATGAAAAGTCTGCATTAGGTCTCTCCAAATTGGTTTGTTCCAAAGCCAGTCTCACATGAGTCTGTGTGACAACACTGGAAGTACCAATATCAGTGTTTTTAACCCATGATTTACTGACTCAAAACATCCATTTTCCTCTGTGTCATACCTTGGTCAGCTCTCTGGTCTAAAATATGGCTTCTCTTAGCTTACTCTTACATGCCTATGTCTAAATGGATAGAGATTGAAATGTCAAAGTTAGGTATTCCACTTGCCGTCCTCTGGGGCTTCTGCACCTCTCTGCACCTCTCTGTGCAGTCCATGTGGTCCCTGTCTCTTTCATATGCTTCCATGTGCTTCTTGCTCCAGTAGAACAACCAGGACAATTTTTTTGGTAGTTCCAAACTCAAGAACATAGCAGAGAACCCAGTCAGGCCTGCTAGTAATTAGTGCAGAGTTGCTAGTAGTTAGCACAGAAGTCACCTACATATTATTACTTTCACCACATTCCATTGCTAAAAGCAAGTCCTAATGAAAATGAAAATTCTTGTCAGGAGGGAACTACATATGGGTATAGGATCCTATCAGTCTAAAGTAATTTGTCTAAGTATGTATTAGTTTTATCAGAAACTTGTTTGGCACTAAAATGAGACAAAAAAGCAAGGGAGAGAACAAATGACTACTGAATGTATTTAAGATTCTGATTAGGAGATCAGGGGGATGGCTTAACAGTTAAAGGGGCTTGCCAAGCTTGACTACCTGAGTTTGATCCCTGGGACTAACATGGTGGAGAGAACCAATTCCCTTAAGTTGTTCTGCAGTCACTATATGAATGTTGCTCTCTCTCTCTCTCTCTCTCTCTCTCTCTCTCTCTCTCTCTGTCTCTCTCTCTGTGTGTGTGTGGTGTGTGTGTGTGTGTATGTATGTGTGTATGTTTATGTATGTTGAAGAGAGAGAGATAAGGGGGAGAGGTGAAAAAATAAAAAATTAAAATATCATTCTTTTTTAGCCTCTTAAAAAGAGATGAAGAATGACCCATGAGAAGTATTCATCAAGGTTTATGGCATGTGCCATAACATTATATGTTTATCAACAATCACACAAGAGCAGCAGCTGGCAAAGACTCCATATCAACTTCAAAATTCAATGAATTTTACTAAAGCCTTGCTCAAAAAAATGACACTTTATTATATGTAGCTGTTTAAATATTGTTTCATAAAACAAGGTTTGAAATTTAGATCAAAGAGTTATCCTCTTTAGTAAACTGTCTAGTGTTGTTTTCTTGAGTGTGCCATGAACAGATGGTTATTCACGCCTTGACTCCATTAGAGGAAGGACTGGGTGTCGATGTACTGTGACCGCCATCCTGTGACTCAAAGAGCTGAGTGATTACAACAGCAGTCTCTTCTGGTTCCTTGTATTTAAGTTGTCAGATAGTCCTTTTATCAAATAAGAAAACCCTAAAATGTTTTGTGAATGCTGTTGTTAGATTCAATATTAAAAAAAAACAATATTAAAGATACTTATACTACTCAGACCTTCGACGGGCCGTTGACCAGAACATCAAATAGCTAGAGATTGACATCACTAATCTGGAGAAATCCCTCATTTCACTGTCTGAAGAGACCTCCAAAAATTGTAAAGGACTTTATTGAACTTGATTTACTATTTTACAATAGAAAAGACTGTGTACAGCTCTTGACTGTGTATAGCCCTTAAAGAAGAATGTTGCCTTTACATAGACAAGACAGTGATGGTTAAAGAGAGCATGAAAAAGGTCAGAGAAGGCCCTGAGAAAAGACAGAGAGAGGAAGAGAAAGATGAGAGCTGGTACAAGAATTGGCTTTCAATCTCTCCATAGTCGTCAACCCTACTTTCTCCTATCTTGGGACCATTAATTGGGTTATTTTTGCTTATTTCTTTTGGTCCCTGGGCCTTAAATAAGCTGACTAACTTTGTGAAACAACAGATAAATAATTTGGTAGCAAAATCTATTCAGATACATTATCATAAGTTAGCTATGGAGGACCATGAGACTCAAGACTAGGTTGTTACTCTATCCAGGGTGTTCCCAAAACCCATCTCCACAAAACCTAAAACAGGAGACTTCTGCCCCTAGACCAAGCTAAGAGAGGCCACTCAGAACCCCCTCTGACTGGTGATCTGAATTCTTGCTTAGGCTGTGAGGCTAAGCACTGCAAGGGAATATAAATAAATGTTAAAAGTATCTCTCTGGGTTCCCCGAGGGACAAGCCTGACTGCATAGGGGTTGATGTCAAAAGTATCCCCTCTCCAGGAAAAAGACATTGGGATGGGTATGGCCCTCATGTCTCATTGTACAACAGCAGGAGGACCAGAGCCATTACAAAGTCCCCTTCAATTACTGGAGGTCAGGCCTCTATCCCTGCCTTCACAAGATTAGAATCGCCACAGCCCTTCTATACTTAGAGAAGGGAGGAGATGTCAGGGGCAGCCCTGCTTAAACACTGAAGGCCTAAAATCAGCCATAGGCCTAAAATCAGCAACAGGCCTGTCATACATGTGTACTAACACCAAGTCTTGGGTCTCTGTGGAAAAACATTGAAACAGATGGCTATGAGCTATTGTAAACAGGCAGCTTTTGTGAAAATTTACCAGCCTGAGTAGTCATAGACTTTGTAAATAGGTAGCCTTGGCAGACAATACCAACTTAGATAAGGACAAGTGAATCATAGGCAGAGTCATAGTGACCTGTCCCCTGAACCTTCACCCAGCCGATACCCGATACCCTGTTCTGAAAAATATCTGTATTCCCCCTGAACACCCATTCTCCAGTGTCATCCCCTTCCCTATGTCCTGCCTTTTTGTGTTTATAGCCCCTGTGTGAATGAGTAAAAACTATAATTTGATTTAGATAGATAGATAGATAGATAGATAGATAGATAGATAGATAGAGATATGATACATTGTGCAATATCAGAGAGCAGAGTGATGGAAAAGATACAAGCCTGAGAGAGTATCCTGCATAGTGAATTGAATGCTCCTGGTAAGAGAATGGGATGATAAATGTCTTTGCAGTGAGTACTACAGGAAAGTCTATAGAAATGGCTTGCCCTGAGTGCCAGTGAAAACATACACAGAAATCATCTAAAAGTCCGCTCTTTACTATCTCTGGGAGCTCAATTTGAAACAGGTCAGTGTTAAAGTCTCCTCCCCCACAAATGATTGCTGTAAGCCATTTCTGTAATTATTAGAGCCCTGATAATATACCGTCCATTAAATCATAGGGATGTGTGTTAAGGAATGTGGTATGATAATTTTGTCACAGTAAAGATATCGTAGAATGCATTTACACAAACCTGTGCATCGAGCATGTCAGACACAGATGCTGTGTAGTATGAGTTTGTGAGAAAAAGAATCCTGGTTCCCTTGGGCCACCAGAAACAAGGGAGCATAAGATTAAATGAGTCCTAAAGAGAAACAATGCGTTGAGGAGAGGTTTACCCACTCAATGTGTGGGGCTGCCACGGATAAGCTGAGCACACTGTCTTATTTCCTTCTTACAGGGAATGGAACCCATGGCCTTGAGCCCACTCAACATGCAGTCTAGCAGAGCACTGTATGCCAAACCCCTGCATACTGCATTACAGTATTTGCTTATATTTTAAAAGAACTTTTATTTTAAAGGGTCTTTTTAAATGACCTAGAGTGTACAATTAATAAACTAATCTCACAGTCCTTTTCAACTATTATCAGGTACTGTGAGTTGCACACAGTCGATCATTACCCACTGGGAAGCACAATGGGTGTGCTTCCATCGATATCTATGCCAACATAGAATGGCAGTTGCACAAGAGCATTGCTTGGCCACAGGGATTTTTCAGTTCTGTTACAGTCTTAGGAATCCACTTGTACAAACATGGTTTCTCCTGGGTGAAATGGAACATAACCACACATACATACTTGAAATTAGTATATGGGAGACAAATGAGAGAATTCCCACTGAGACAGTTTACCTCTACCATCTCCTCACTCACTCCCAGCCACGGGCCAAAACATACATCAGCTACGGCAGCTAGTGGATATTTCCCAGTGTTCACAGATTTTAGAAATAATTTCTCCTTGAGACAAATAATCTGAACCCATTGCCTTGTGTAGACCAAGGAAGTGTTCTACCACTGAGTACTTGGAAATGACTTTTTTTCTGTATATTTATTTTCTTTAAGGGTTGCTTACAAATTTTGATCATATCCACCTCTCCCGCCCCCTTCAACTTCTCCCAGACCCGCTTTACTCTGCCTTACTACCCACTTCATACCTTTTTTTTTGTTTCTAACCTACTGAGTCCAATTAGTGATGCCCACATGTGCATGAGTATTGGGTCATTCACTGAAGCATGGGTAACTTGGGGTCCTCATCCCCAAGAAAACCGACTCACCTATGTCTGCTAGCTATTAACTATCAATAACTCTATAGCTGGGGTGGGGCTTTCTGACCTCCCTCATCCATTCTGGAATTTTGACTTGTTTCTGGATTGATCTTGCACAGGTCTTGTACAGGCAACCACAACCACAACCACTGTGAGCTTGTGAGTGTGAAGATCCTGTGATAGTCAGAGAGGGTCTCCCCAACCTCTGGATCTTATGGTCTTTCAACCCCTAGTTTTATGATATTTCCTGGGTCTTGGAGTCTTGGCTATGATATAAATGTCCCATTTATGTCTGAGCCCTCCCCAGGCACTTATTTCTTATGCTTGATCATATGTTACCAGCAGAAGTAAGTCTCTGTATTTACTCTCCTATGTCAGAAGCTGAACCAAAAATCTTTCAGTATCATACCAACTTTTAAAGAATAATGTCTTGAATTAGATTCTATTTTTACCAAAATGATTTGGAAATATTTTATTAAAGTTTTCTTTTTTATCTTTGTAAGATTTATTTATATGTACATGAGCATTTGGTCACATATGTGCTTATGTACTATGTATACACTTGGTGCCTGTAGAGGTCAGAAGAGGACATTGGATCCCCTGGGTATGGAATTACAGTTGTGAGCCACCATGTGGGTGCCAGGAATCAAACCCAGATCATCCACAAGAGCAAGTGCCCTCAACACTGAACCATCTCCCAGCCCTTATTGAAGTTTCCATGATAAGTTTACATTTTTACCATATGACATTGTTATATTTTTAATTATTCAGCAGAAAGCTAATGAATAATAAGTATTGAAGGCCATTCACCAAGAAGGTATAGGAGAAAATGACTGAATTATATGATAAGAAATTGCCTAGTATTCAAATTAAAATTTCTAATATTCTACATTTAAATGTTTTCGCTTGTAGGAAGATATTTTTAATAGAATTCTGCCTTGTTCTCATTTGTTTTGTCTTGAGATGGGTATCACTATGTAGTTCAGGCTGGCTTTGAATTACAGCAATACTCCTGCTGCTGGTTCCTGAGTGCTGAGGTCACAAGCATTCATATCCTGGTGTGTTCACTTACGTTCCCTGGGATAGACTCAAGGGAGTAGTAGAGAATCAGCGGTAGTTGTATAAGAAACTTCATATTTGTCAGAGTTTGGAAAAATTAAATAAAACAGAACATGTACCAAGAATTTTTGTGCTCATCTGCCCCATCATTGAAGATCATTAAAATAGATGTTTAGCAACTATTTTATCTTTCATAAAACATGTATAGTTTTGTTCTCATTAAGGGACAATTTAAACATTGGTGTGTGTTGTGATGGCTGTTCTCGGTTGTTAACTTGACACACTTGGAAAGTTAGAGCATCAGTTGAGGAATTATCCCCATCAGAATGGCCTTTGCCATGTCTGTGGGGCATTTTCTTGATTGCTAATTGATGGAGGAGGGTCCAGCTCACTGTGGGTGGAGCCATCCCTGGGCAGGTGGTTCCGGGTTCTGTAAAGAAGCTGGCTAACCTAAAAGAGGGGACTTCCGCCCCAGACCAAGCAGAGAGGGGCCACCCAGAAAGAACCCCCTCTGACTGGCGATCTGAATTCTTGCTTAGGCTTTGAGGCTAAGCACTGCAAGGGAATATAAATAAAAGTTAAAAATGTCTCTCTGGGTTCCCTGAGGGACAAGCCTGACTGCATAGGGGTTGATGTCAAAAGTATCCCCTCTCCAGGAAAAATACATCGGGACAGGTATGGCCCTCATGCCTCACTGGACAATGACAGAGGGACCGGAGCCATTACAAGGTCCCCTTCAATTACTGGAGGTCAGGCGTCTATCCCTGCCTTCACAAGATTAGAATCGCCACAGCCCTTCTATACTTAGAGAAGGGAGGAGATGTCAGGGGCATCCCTGATTACACACTGAAGGCCTAAAATCAGCCATAGGCCTAAATCAGCAATAGGCCTGTCATACATGTCTCTGTGGAAAAACATTGAAACAGACGGCTATAAGCTATTGTAAACAGGCAGCTTTTGTGGAAATTTACCAGCCTGAGTAGTCATAGACCTTGTAAATAGAAAGCCTTGGCAGACAATACCAGCTTAGATAAGGACAAGTGAATCATAGGCAGAGTCATAGTGACCTGTCCCCCAAACCTTCACCCAGCCAATACCCTGTTCTGAAAGATATCTGTATTTCCCCTGAACACCCACGCTCTGGTGTCATCCCCTTCCCCACATCCTGCGTTTCTGTGTTTATAACCCCTGTGTGAATGAATTACGATTTGAAAAAAATAAATAAATTATAAAAAAAAATTTAAATAAAAAAAAAGAAGCTGGCTAAGCACAATTAAAATTAAATCCGGTAGGAATGTCCCTCTGTCATGTCTGCTTCAGGTTCTGCTTCAGCCTCCTGCCTTGGCTTCCTTCAATGGTAGACTACAATGTAGAAGTGTTAGACAAATAAACCCTTTCCTTATTTTATTTTTGAAACAAAACAGTCCACCTGAGATTTCATTGTGAGATAAACTCCATTTGTGCCTCCTCATGACTAAATAGCTCTGTGTAGTCCATGGACCTGAGATTTACTGAAATCTTTTAAACTGATCAGAGGACCCCACACACCTACTGCAGACATTTAGATGAGGGCCAGATGGTCATTAAAAATGTACTTTGAGTGACATTTTTCTTGCTTTCTTCTCCCATCAACAGACCATAATGCCAGTCACAAAATGAGAAGGTAAATAAAAGGTCTTCCAGAGGTTACTGTCTACCCCACTTCCATACTGGCTTGAGGGACAGCTTAGGGGAGTTCTTCTGTTACCTGGGCTGAAATTATTATTATTATTATTATTATTGTTATTATTATTTGTCAACGACTACATGGAATAACTTTTTTCTCACCTCATTAGGGTTTTATGCCTAGCATCTTTTGTTGAGAGACTCAAGAGGTAGATACAGGAATTCTAACCAGTAATTTTGTGGCAAAGCAATGGGATGGGGCATGTAGCCACATAATAACTACATGTTTCTGTGGATTCGTTACTAGTTTTTTTTTTTTTTAATTATCAAGTTTCTTTAAACATAATCACCAGGCTACCTGACATTATCCCATCTCCTATAGCTTCTCAAAAATAAAATAATGCACCACTTCTGCCGTTACGATTCACTTGTCATCGAGTAGGCATCTGGCAGAGCACTGAAGCATGTGCAGATGCTAACAGCGCTCTCTATGGCACTATCAGGAAACATCGTGCACTTAGGCTGTAATTAATGGCTGAGTTCCCAACTCACACCTGAGATTTTAAGAATGAAAACCGGTTAATTTCTAGAAAATCCCAGGAAACCTTCACAACATCGGTCTTTGCATAACCTCCTTGGATACTCTGCTGCGTTTGCAACTCCCTACCCCCTTACACAAACACACACACACATACACACACACACACACACACATTCAGAAAGAGCCTGACAAGATGTTATTCGACCGAGATGGTTTCCAAGCTGAGAACCAGTTTGTCAAAATCAGTTTGTTTACTGGGTATGATATAAAGCAGATTTCAGCACAAAAGATTTACTTTTAGAGGGCCTACTCAAATTCCAAGAGTCACCAAAGATTATAATCCAATTTTGCTTATATTGTAGTCCAATAATATGCATCCTTGAATAGCATTATTTTGAAACTCAGAGTGTATTTTATTTTTGTGGAAGTCCAAATAGAACCTGACAGCTAAATTCTATGTATTTCTTTATCGCACTGAACAGTTTCATGGTCTCTCCTTCAGCACAGTGTGTGTTATCACAATGGGGAGCTGCTAGGTGCTTGGCACAAGCAGATTATTGCTTGCTATCTGGTTCAGTTGATGGAAGGCTGGAATTTATGAAGCCAGAGCCTTGGAAAGGACCCCTATCTGGATGTGTCACAGTCTTGCTGCTCCATAGCCACAGATGGCTCTGGTTGGAGCCAGAAATCTAACCCTTATGAACATGGTCATTAGAACAGATCACATGCAAAAACATATCACATGTATCTGAGAGGAAAATAAATTCCACACTCCATATTAAAGATCTGTGTGCCCTCTACTTCTGGGAAGAGCCTAATGAAGATGTTGAGCAATGTTGGGATGGAGTGTGTACTCAGGGGAAGGAAGAGCTTTGATATTCTGTTCTAACTCACCAGTCACTCTACATGGTTGTATCTCTACAAAAGAAGCCACAGTTGCAATGGATCCTGGTGGGAGAAAGATGCATACAAATTAAAAGATCTTTTAGGAATGCTGTCCAAGCTTTGATGAGTGTCAGCAATTATTCTTCCAAAGGTTTTGGCAAAGCATTCTCCTGGGAGGAAAAGATAGATGAGTAGAAAGGCAGAAGCGTTTGTGGAACTCCTGAGTGCCACTGGGTGAGGAGAGTTCAGGGTCTCCATTTTGCCAATTCTATGACATCAAGATGAGGACTGTTCTATGTGCTGGAGTCAGTAAATCTACAAAGTATTCTCTTTCTCTCATGTCTTTTGCCTTGTCATATCTGCCACACAAGCATTTCTAGTGTGTTGATGAAACAAGAGTTTATCCACTCTCTAATTTAGTAAATAATGCCAAGTGCACTCTGTCACATTTTCATCCAAAGTATCTGGAAGCTTCTAGTTTCCTTCAGTCTTCCCAGCACTGAATAGCCAAACTGATTTGTTTTAGTTTGGTAGGAAAACCCCACTGATCCTTTTGCTGTGGCTGCCTTGGTCGGTTTCCTTCACCACTGTTTGTACAAGTTGGTATCCAGAGCCAGCTTGGCAAACTGGCTCCAAACTCAGGAATGTCACACATGGGTGACATCTGTTGTCATGACAACCCTGCATACCTTCTCAGAGCCCACTTCTCACACTCACCTGTGAACAGCCTACTTCACAGCTTAGATAAAAGACAAACTTTTCCCCACCCTTTTTTTCCCTTGTCTTTCTCTCCTCTTTTGTTCCTGTTCCTTCCTAATAAAACTTCTGCCTCGTGGAACTGCTTTGGCCTGGTGTGGTCTATCTTGACTTAAGCCATCAATCCAACACAACAGTACGCTTACCATGTTTTTCTAATCTTCTCATTTCTTCATAGTACCTGTCATTTATAATTTTCTAGTTGGATGAGTCTTTCCATTTCCAGCTTAATGGTAGTAACTCATACAGACTCTGCGATCAGAGTAGTCTCGGGCTTGAGGCCGGGACGTTGCTCCATGGGATAGAGGGCCTAAGAGTCAACTCTGGGTACAAAAACTAAAATAATACAACAATCTCCAAATGATTGCTTTTAATTTAATGCTGGTTCTTGCTGCTTGTGTGGCTTTGCTCACTCTTCCCGAGCTTCATTTGCTCTTTTGAAATTTGGAGATAAAGGTAGTTATTATGTGAGACTTAAAAGGCACCAGCTACATAGACGCAGTGAATGTTATGGATGTTTGCTGTGTATTACTTCCTGACCTTTATTCCTAAAAGAACAGGCTAACTTTACTCTCTAATACATTTCTCTGTAACTTCTAACTTACAGCCTCTCTTATATGAGGCCTTTATATTGAAGTTTTATGTAGTCTATTTATCTCAATGCTTATTGGGTTTCACATAAAGGAAAATAATTATTTTAAAAATATTTCATATATTTTTAGCATTTAATTTGATTATAAAGTATCTTGAATAATGAAATGTACACACACAAATATAATCTGTGGAGAGATAAATGAATCTCACATGTTCCCAAAGGGTTATTCAAATTGTTTTACAGAGAATGTAAAAAATATCCCCATTAGCCAAAACTTTTTTATCATACAATACAAATAATTTATAGCTTTCATAATTTTTGTTCTGTCTATTCTTAAGGTAAATGAATGATGGACTCAAAACACTTTCCAAAAGCCCTAAATTTTACCTTGTGTATTTATGGCAGCATAATGAGATGGTTTAATCATAAGCTGTTGGAATTTTATGGTGATAAAGGCTTCTGTGGTTATGGGATGACCCATTGCCATTTTTAAAACTACAGTGCAGTTCTGTATTTTCAATGGTGCAATTTTGTTCCCTTGCTTTCTTATTTAAAATTATCCAACAGTAGCATTTGTTATCTTTTCCTTTGGATTTGCTGACCTGACAGCGTTCTCATGTGAACAATGAATGCTACTTAGCTTTAATTTCTCTACCTTAAGTAGTTAAGAAATTATAGGCACATAATCTTTTATAGGCACATAATTTTTGTAAACCTAATTTGCAATGCTTCCTTATGTGACTTGAGAGCTAGATTTACATACATATAATTGAGATTCTGCATAGATAATTGCTTATTTTATAGTTTCATGGTCTCTTATTCTTCTGATGTATCTAGTTCTTTTCCCTTCTTTTTTGCCTTCTTTTAACTGTATTTTTATATCACTTATATAATTACTTGTGGGGGGAGTTTATACATTTTAATCAAGTAATTTTGTAGCTGGTTCTACTTTTTTTTATTTATTATTATTGTGTATGAGGGAGAGTGCAGATGTACCAGGTGTGGACTACCACATCTGGCCATTTTCCTATTAATTACTTAATATTGACAAACTTACTATTTTATGTTTGCTTAAATGTCTATATTTGTTTACATTTCTGTGTCAAAAATTACACAGTATATGTTTGTTTATACTTTTCTCATCTGTTTCAGACTTTCTAGTATCTCAATCCTGTCATCTGGATCTAATTGTCTTTTTCCGGGAGCTTGTTGCTATTAAAAATGCTTGCAATAAACACATGTTTGCTGTTGCCTCCAGGAAGAAGATCAGTAGTGATGTCTTGTCTTCCATTTCTTACCCCAGCAACGGGACTTCCTTTCCTCTTTAGAAAGCAGTTACAGGGTCCTCATTTTGTTGAACCTTACAAGCAATCAGCTTCGGTTTATTGATTTTCTTCGTATTTTTTGTAATTTCTATTTTATAATTTTCTATTCTGTGATGTTTTAAATGTCCTCCATAGCCTCAGTATTTGAACACTTGGTTCCCAGTTGATACCACTGTTTGGGGGAATGGGGACTTAACTTGTAGCTTCCAGTTGGATCATGGTATCCTCTCCTTAAAGACTTCTATAGAAGTTGTCATTTAGATAGTAACACAGTAGAACCTCACAAAAGGCTGGTTGGAAGTGTGAGCTCCTGATCATACAAGGTAGAAACCAACCATGGAGACTAAGAGACTGTAGCCTGCAGTGGCTGCACTCATTATTCACCAAGGGGCTATTAATTAATGATACGTCCCTCTTTAGTTGAAGGTATGCTCATGACTTGAAGGAATATATGTCACAAAGCACATGTCTGTTAGCCCAGTGTCACCATTAAGAAGCTAAAACCTGTATTTAAGCAATGTTTGGGTTGTTGATTGGAATCAACCATGCTCCTCACTTCCCAACTTTCAGGCCAATCACTAGCATCCTGCCAGGATTCACCTATATGTTCACCACCACAGTTTAGGAATTAAGTAATTAAGAATAAAATGCATCAAATCTCACTTGCTATGAGCTATGATACAATTGGGCAGCCCACTTCTTCTGATTCTATGGCTATTTTTTCAAGTATGAGTGGCAGATGCTACACTATTGGAGAACTTTATTGCAACGTTTTCTTTAATGAAATTAACTTGCCACTTTCTGGACAGCTGAAGATAGTGTCCAGACGTTGAATTGGAAGAAGGGATCCCTTTGTGTCCTAAGTTTGGCAACTAAGCATCATCCAGGGCCAGAGCACAGAAGGCTTCTGACTGTTGATCAAAGAGCCCAACTGGGAGCCCTAGTCACACAGGCTTGTGCAGTACTCTCTAATCGGTACTGTGTAGACATAGCTGCTGTTTAACGTCAGTGCTTTGTAAGCTGCCTTTCAAAAGTCCATGAACAATTATAAAGAAGAACCTGAAGACAGGGAGCCTTGTAATACGTGACAGTATATGTACATGTACTCAGATATCTTGTAGCCTGGTATTTAGTAACGGTGCACATGTATGCAGATATCTTCCCGCTTCACTCATTTTTTTTTTGAGATACAAACCAATAACCTTTTTCAAATTAGCCTATTCTTATAATTTTTAAGGTGCTAAAAAAGGCTTTGGTCCGGGCAATTTTAAGGCAGAGGCAAGTGGATCTATGATTTTGAGACCACTCTGGTCTACCTAATGAGTTCTAAGATAACCAAGGCTACATAGTGAGATCCTGTCTGCAAAACCCCAAAATACCACTACCACCAACTATAAAAAAAAAAGACATATCCTGTTTAAAAAAAAACAATGCTAATATTAAGGCAACTTTTGTTGTTTGTCCATTTGTTGTTTTCTGGCGTTGGTGGTGGTACATAAAAATTAATACATTCTAAGCAAATGTTCTACCACTGAGCTATATCCTCAGACCAGTAGTCTGTTATTCCTCCATCAAAGGAAAGATGCTTTGAGATGATGGCGATTTTTAGGCAACTTTCAATAGGAAATAGCTATAAATTACCTATCCATGGGTGTTCTGATCTTGAGACTGGGGATCATGGAGGTTCTGGAATTCTCCATTAGAATATTATATTCTGGACATCCAATGCACAAAGAGAAAGAATATTCACTAGTCTGGAAGAGTCCAGCCCTGGCAATGGATCCATTGTGATTTGCCAGACTTCAGTCACACTTCACTACAAGGCTACAGATGTAGTTTGGCTATGTTCTCCAGGAAGAAAAGAAGAAAGGAAGAAAGGAAAAATTTGCTCAACCACCTAGTGTTCTGTCTTTAATTTAATTAACTTTAAAAGAAGAATGAGAGAAAGCCTTGATATTATTGTATGTGAACTTAAATAAAATAATTCTATCTTGACATGGAAACTCTTAAATTATCATCTATTAACCAAAATAATTTCCTTGATTTGAAAATCATTCATGTAGAACCAGCTCCACAGTGAGATAGGATCACTATGTGTTCAATATAAGGACCATTTCTGCAGGGGTCACTCTGTAGGTCTTCTGGTTACTTGATATTGCCTCACATTTCTACTGTTTCAAAATATATTTATTTTTATGTTTAAAAACATAGTACAACAGTGTAAGTGTTGCAGCTCTGAAGGGCAAGGCTTCCCTACAGCAGTGTTGAAATTCAGCTCTGTCAGGGGATGTTTCCCAGGCGAACGTGTTACAGCTCCGCAGAAGGAGGAGGTTTTCCTAGTGAAAGCTCTGCTCCTACAAGAGTGTTACAGCTCTGCTCCTAGAGATATCCTGGCAATCTATAGCCAACGAATACCACAAAGTCACACTCTTCATACAACAAACCTCACACAAGAGATTTATTGGAAGGGAAAATCCCAGAATCATTTTTCTCTGCAGCCGGGTACTGAGCAGAATAAACTGAAGGTTTATATGGAGTTTCATGAGGGGTGGGGGTTGGGGGTCAGGGTGGAGCTTTCCAACGTGGAACATTCCAGGATGAGGATTGGTGGGATTTCAATTCCTGAGTTTGGGTGAGCGCAAGGATTGGTGGATTTTCCTATTCAGGGATTGGTGGGTTTCTGTGGCAAGCTCAGGGATTGGTAGGATTCTTTTTCTTGGCAAGTCTATGTCAGTGTGTTCTTTCCATGGCTCTGGTCTTGGAGAGTCAAGTCAGGGTCAGGATGGTTTTCTATTGCCCTTTTATCCTACAAATACAGATATTTCCATGCTAACTGGACATTCTAGTTACGTGTAATTTCAGTTACTGACTTTCAGTGCCACATATTTCCTCATACGTGGATAATAGTTCCAAGTATCTAGAAGTAATTGCATAGAGGGAGTAACTGAAGAAACCAGGGAAGCAAAGGGGACCATGGTGACAGTGGGATGGGGTTGGGTAGCAGGAGCACTACAGAGCAGAAAAGCAGGACACAGCTGCTCTGAAAGGGAAAACGGAAAAACGGGTAGGGGAGCTTGTATGGGGGGGGGGAGAGGGAAGGCAACAGAGGTAGAGGGAGGAATAGATAACACTGAGGATGTTTGCAAGAGCCATAAGGGATGATATTATGCTATGTTTACTAAAAAATAGTGTGTGTGTGTGTGTGTGTGTGTGTGTGTGTTCATGCGTGTGTTAACTGGATGCTGTCCCATTAAGGGTTATAGTGAAACCATAGACAAAACCCCCAGTACCAGGCATGGGGCATCTTTCGATTGTTGGTAAGGGAGCCTAAGAGACTCCCCCAAAACTGTAGGTGATTGTCACTGCTCTTAGCACCTCCAGAAAAAGAAGGCAAGATATTCCTAAGGATATAATAGTGGAATTTATATCTTAGAGGTAATCAGCACCTCTCTGACAAAACTTAAGACCCACTCACTAGAATGTAATTCATGCCTGGCACTGTAAACATAGCCAACTACCCATGGCTTGTAAGGCCATGGAACCTAGGGGAGAAACTATGACTGGCACTCTTCCAAACCAGCTAATTGCATTCTAAATACTTATGCTTACACAGTTAAGTGTAGCTCTCACCCTTCCTCAACGAATCTGCTCTTTGCAGCAGTCCGAGATCAATACAGAAATCCACAGCTAGTCACAGTGTAGAGATCAGTTGACCACAAAGTGCTTGTCCCAGTTAGTGCGTTTACAACACAACCCTACACAGAAGGCTCAGGGAACATTGCAGAATATCCACAAGAAGACCAGAAAGACTGTGAGAACCAGAGGTCCAGAACACCTTCTGCAAAGCAGAAGAGATTTCTTAAAACATTTTGTTGTTTTGTGGTGATTTTCTTTTTGTTTTTGTTTTTTCTTTTGTTTTCCTTTTTAATGGGGACCAGGGATAGTGTAGGTGAGGAAGCAGAGGTTTATCTGGGTGGAGCAGAGATTATTGGGATAAGATACAGTGCATGAAAATCTAAAAAAAACCTAATAAAATATATACTCTTTTTTTTTTAAAAAAAAAAGAAAGGTATTTGATACTTGGTGGCTACCTAAGAAATTATTTTATCTGTGTGAATGCTGGACCACACATTCCCTGTGTGAATGCTAGACCACATATTCCCTGTGTGAATGCTAGACCACACAGTAATTCCCTGGAGAAATTACTTTTGCCTTTTAACTTGCTCTCTTTCTCTTCTTCCCCCTACCTTCTTTCCTGGTGTCTCTCTTTCCAAAAATACTAAATTGGTCAGTTTATACAAAATAAAATTTAAAAACAACTTTTTATATAATTAAATTTTGTCAAATCTTAGAGTTACCAAGACGGTAGCAAGAAAACATCAACTAAAATGGAATATTTATTTGGTTTATGATTCTGTAAAATTTCTCCTCATCAGCACATAAAAACAGAGCAAGCATTTTGTTAAGATAATTATAAATTGGTAAATAACACCAAAAATAGCTACATATTATTGAGATGAATATCAAGAATAACATAGACTCTCAGATTAATGAAACAATTATACTTTATCTGGAGATATATTTCATACTTTTCTGTTATTGAACAAAAGGAGACTATTTGGAAGCTTAATCCATCATAATTGCTTTGACACCCTTTAAATGATGTGTGAAAATGATGATTATCTATACATCATAGGATTTATTTTGATAATTCTACAACCAAGTTGCTTTTGATTAATTTTTATAATGCAATTGTAAAATGAACCTAAGGTTAGAGGTCACACTGCAGTGTTAAAACAAAACAAAAACAAAACAAAAGAAAGCAAACAAACAAAAAACCCAAAATAAACAGAAGTTGTTGATAGTACATGAATTAAGAAAGAATCCAGAGACCAAGTTTTTCATGGATGCTCTGTTTTGAATAGATTTCCAGTTAATGCTGAGCTGTGAAGATCAAACAATGATGGTGGCTTTGGTTTTCTCCTATGATTTTATCCAAGTTACATTGACCACACAGTAAGCTAGTCACCTCTGATTCCAGGTTCCGTGTATAATTGCATCTGAAGCAACTATAATGTCCTCAGCATCACATAAATGATGTCATTTAAGATTATCTATAAAAAGCCTATTTCAGGTCACTAAGTTCCTGAAAATCTAACTGCTGAACAAAATCCTTCCTTGTCAAAACAGTGCTGCAGACAGGAGTAGTAAGGTAAGAGAGAACTCATGTCTGCCTTCAGTGAATAGCTCTAAGTGTATGAAGAACAAAAGCCAACTTGAATATCAGCTAGAAAAAACAAAAACAAAAAAAATCACAAGAGAAAATAAATCCACCTCCAAGTGACCATTCTATGAATAATGATTGTAAATCGGGAGTGACAATCAGTGAGGTAGGAGCCAGGACGGATGGCACTATGGGAAGAGACACTCCTAAGGTGATATGTGGGGCTGTGGAGCGTTGTCTCTTAGGTGACACAGGCTGCCTACTCATGTGCCTGTTGCTTCTGCTTGGTACTTGGCATGCCCAGCACTGGGACACCCTCACCGTCTCCCACAGTCACGAAGCCTTCACCAGCGGTGCCTGTGAGTCACGCTCCTTGTTGCTATAACAAAATGCCCTACAGAAGCAGCACAAGTTTAGAGGGTCCATGTGGGCTTGTAGTTTCAACCCCTCACAGCAGGGAAGCCAGGTAGAGCTCACCACAGTCTGAGGTGGGCTGCTGATGCCGCCTTGGCATCTTGGGGGATTAAAAACAGACAGAGCTCTAGACTAGATTTGTAGACAGGTAATTGAAGAATACTCTTCAAAGTCCACCAATGGTGATCAAAGTCGACCATCTAGGGCCTGTTTTCCAAAGGTGTAGGACCCCAAAGGGCTGCTATGCCCTGGCTGAACCTTTTCGTAT
>NW_021620459.1:1654924-1674900 GCF_004785775.1 Grammomys surdaster | reverse complement strand
CAGGCCTACGCCCGAGCTCGGTACCGCAGGCAGCGCTGGCGCTGTCACAAAGGTTTTACCATCAGCTGAGAATCGAGTATTCAAACATTTTACATGAAAGCTACATTGTAAGGTGTTAGGCTATTTTGATTATGGAGTGCTCTGTGAAGCATGTAATTTGTAGTTGTGTTAGGTAATCACAGCCACATATGGTCCCACCCAAAATACTTGTTTCTAAGTCATACATGTGGGGAACATACCAAAGTATTGTTTCCTGGCATTAAAATTCTCTGGTACCCAGTAAATTTTAGTCAATAAAAGTGGCAACGCTCATAAACAGACCCAATAGAAAGAGTGTCGTATAGCTCCTTGTTTAATGAGGTATCTGTCTTAGTTTGTGTGCTCTTAGACACTGACAAATAGTTATGGGAGGAAAATGTATTCTTAGAAAAAATCTGGATTTAAAACTAAAAGATGTTAAGCAAAGTTTGTCCAGACTGGGAAAGATGGCCTGGCAGAATCTGCAGGAAATAAACTGGAGAAAGCTAGATAAATGCTGTCAGAACTTATGGGTGATGCCTGAATATTCTAGCATTAACAGCAAACTGAAATAGGAAGCTTGGAAAGCAGGAGAGAAAGGCCAGAGCTCATCCATGGGGATTGGGACTGTTTAGGAAGCATCCTAAACAACAGAAGGACACAGAAGCTCAGCATAGCTTTGTATTTCTCTAAAGGGACAGATTGGAGAGTAGAAAGAGGATGGGAACCCAGATAAGGGGCATATAATAGCACTAGTATGCCATATGGAGGGATGCGATGACAGCCCTATCTTGGGTGGCATTTCATAAGGACCCCTGAGGGTTAGTGGCATGATGGCCTGAGACTGTTGGTGAAACCGACTCTTGGGAGACTTAAATCAAGTGTCCCAGTTGTGCATGCTGAAACCTTCCCAGAAGACTACTGTGAGGGAGAAACTGTGAACTAGAAATGCTCACAGGCAGTGTTGCGAGAGCCTTAGTGGAACCAGAGTCTGCAGAGGAACTCAGACACAGGCTCTAAGCAGCACAGTGGGCATCTGGGAAGACTGCACTGGGGAATACCAGACTCTACAGCCAGAACCCTAAAGGATGTACCAGAGACTCGATCTGTGTTGCTGCATCCAGCCTTTGGAAGTCATGCTCCCAAAGGACGGCCTGCAGTGAGAGCAGCATTCCAAAAGGAGTCCTGAAGGATCAGCAAAGGGTATTCCAGCAAAGAACAATCAAGGGCAGGGCAGGCTCCTGGGAGTGAGGGTGGGAAAGACAAGAGTGTTGAGACCTAAGCCAGCAGAGGTGTATCTGGGTAGAGGGGAGTTTTCCATGATAAGATACATTTCCTCCGCGTGTCTGCACAGCTCTCCACTTTCAAACTCATGTGCTTCTTTATTGAAAATTGAAGGAGGGACTTGGGAGGAAGAGAAGAGGGGCAGGGGAAAAAGAGGGGGAAGAGTCAGGTATGGAAGGAGATGGAGGAGATGTACAGAGGGTCAAGAAATTGAACAGAGGTGTGTAGCAATGGGGGATTGGGAAGTGAGGGTAGCAACCAGAAAGTGCCAGATGCTAGGAAAGCAAGAGGCTCCCAGGACCCCATGGGGATGACATTAGCTGAGATACCCTACAAAGTGGAGGGAGAACCTGTTGAGACCGTATCTAGAGGTTAGGCATGGCCCCCGATTGAGGAAATAGGGCCACACACCCATCTCCAAAGTTTTAACCCAGAATTGCTCCTGTATAAAGGAAATACAAGGACAGAGACTGAAGGAAAGGCCATCCAGAGACAGCCACACCTGGGGATCCATCCCACATGCAGACACCAAACCAAGACACTATTGTGGATGCCAAGAAGTGCTTGTTTATAGGAAGCCTGATACACCTGTCTCCTGAGAGGCTCTGCCAGATCCTGACCAATACAGATGTGGAAGCTTGCAGCCAACCATCTGACTGAGAACAGGGACCCCAATGGAGGAGTTAGAGGAAGGACTGAAGGAGTTGACGGGGCCTTGTCTGGCATCTACGAGAGGGGAGGCCCTTGGTCCTGTGAATGCTTGATGCCCCAGTGTAGAGGAATGGTAGGATGGTGAGGTGGGAGTGGGTGAGTGGGTGGGGGAGCATCCTCATAGAAGTAGAGTAACAGGGGATGGGATGGGGGTTTGCAGAGGGGAAACTGGGAAAGGGGATAACATTTGGAATGTAATAAAATATCCAATTTATAAAAGAAATGTAATAAAATATATATTCTGCTGTATATCTATATGTCCCCTTCCCCAACTTCTCCTTGATCCTCCCATTTCTCCTCCCACTCAAATCTATACTTTCGCTTTCCGTAGAGTGCTCAGAACTCTCTATGCCTCTGCCTGTTTGCCAGGGAGTCTCCGTATTAACTGCCATTTACTTAGAAGGTAGTTTATTTCTATGCCCATTTGGCTAGTCACAAGTTTTGGACTCAGCTAACAGTACCAAGCATGAGTTCCATCTTGTGAAGTGGCTCTTAATCCAATCAGAAAGCTGTTGAGTGCCCCTACAGCAAGTGGCTTTCATGCCTCTATTGGACCAATGAGCCTACCTTAGCAGCCCAGTTGTTATTGTAGCTCTCAAGGGTCACAGCTGGGTATAACTGTTGGTTAGTTTGCTCCCCCAGGAGCTTGTATAGAATCTCCCAACACTATGAAAACTGGATTTAGTCTCAATAAGTAGGCATTTGTTTAATCTCAGCTCCCCAGTGGTGGATCCCAAAATACATTCGGCTCAAGGCCAACCTAGTTTACATGGAGACCTTAAGGCCAGCATGGCCTATATAGCAAGGTTTCCTCAGAAATAAAACAACAGCAATAAAACAAATGTTAGGAATGATTCCAAGCTGGGAATGTAGCTGAGTGTAGTGTCCTTGCCTAGAATGTATGGGGGACATGGCTGGATACCAAAGACTATGAAATAAAACAATCATTTATAGTTATAAAATAACACCTGCATCTCCCACATCCATAAGCAGAGTGCGAGAGAGTGTGCAACCAAATTACCTGAACATCTTGTTAAGACTTATGGTTTGTTGTTATTTTGCATTTGTTAGCAATCTGATATATTTTTAAATCTATCATCTATCCATCTATCCATCTATCATCCATCTATTATCTATCTATCTATCTATCTATCTATCTATCTATCTATCTATCTCTCATCTATCTATTTGGGGTAAGGCTCACATGACACAGCACATGTATATGAAATTGGATCTCTCCATTCACCATAAGGGACTGAGGGGTTGAACCCAGGTTGTTAGCTTTGGCAGCAAGTGCCTTCACCCTCTGGCCATCTCACTGATCTCAAACAATCTGCTACTCCTCAAATGACAGAAAAGACCATTCTTATAACCCCAGGCCATCATAGTCTAAACTGAAACTACAGGGTCCAGAGGTCCTCAGATACTCTAGAAATGCTCCTGCACTAATAGTTTGCATACATTTCACCAAGTTTACCTCATGGTCACAGATCTAACTGCTTTCTCAAACCCACTGAGGAGAAAACACACCAAATTATAACATTGCCCTTTTCATCACTTCTTGCCTTCTAGATAGAGGATGCAGTCTTTGCCATGGAAGCTTGTTTTGACTTCACAGTTCTGCACAGGCAACTGTGGCCTTCCCCGCAAGAGTCCAATGACGATGGCTGGGCAAGATCTGAGCATTGTAAGTGCTTATTTGATATAGGCAAGATCAAGAATCATTTACGTAGAATGGAGTATAAGTATGTTCTCACTCTTCATCAAGTAAATTAAATGTTAGGCTCTAAAATCAAATTCTGCCTTTGTTCTAAACTTTATATATATCATACTCAATTTTTCAGACTAAGAATTAACTATTTTACTTTAAACTATTGATCAAGTGATTGTGCTTAATGAGGTTTTAGAATTATTATACCTAGTTCTCTTTTCTTCATTTAAATTATTTCATGCTTAGGAGACTTGGAATTAGAGTCAAAGAAAAGACATTTTAGACAAATCTTGCTTTCCTCAAACCTACTTCCACAATATAAACAGCCCTGAATTGAATGCACCTCAAGAACCCATTCTGTCTGGACACTAATCATCACTTCATTTCTTCAGTGATTGCTGACTGTGAGTTGAGTTGTCACTGTTCAAAGGTTTCCCAGGGTCAGGGGAGACTTACTTGCAAGATATGGCAGGCTGTTCAGTCTGTACAGTGGATCTAAAGAAGTGGCTACACTTATGTATTATTTTCACTATTGTTTTCCAAATAAAAGTTACTAGAAAAAAAATGGAATTTTTTCAGAGAACTTTTAAAAGCTAGAGAAAATAAATTAAAGGAAATCTGTGGTGGGCCTCAGTGGGAAAGACTTAGCTAGCTTGTATGAGTCTCTGTATTTAATGTCCAGTATCACAAATATGAATGGGTGAATGAGTGAATGAATGAATGAATGAATGAATGAATGAATGAAGAGAGAGTACAAGAGGAATAGTCTCTCTGTGAACACTTTGTGGTACAAAGACTCCTAGTTATTTGGCATGTGCCATTGACACACTGGACCTGATTGAGTTTATAGGACACTGCCAGCTCAGGGAACCATAGAGCCATGCTGCATCAGCAAGTGCCATTCTGTGCCATTATTTCATGGCAATGGCCTCTCCAGTCTCTTCTTTATTCACTGAGAAAAGGTCTGATAAAACTCTGAATGTTCTTTACTCTAGAAAGGCCTTGGCTCTTCAGTGTATCCAGGGGATGTAGTCTAAATGAACTTTTCTCTACCGGTTTCTGACTGTAATTCTAGCTGGTGTGTTCAAAATATACATACATACACACACATATAAGCATACACACAAACACACACACATGCACACATAGATATACACACACATAGTTACACACATATTCTCTCATACACAAACACATACAAACACACACATATATACACACAGTCACACATATACTCACACACACTCATACACATGTACACATTACACACACATGCAATGCACGCACACTCACACACACAAACACACAGTTTTACCACTAGGTACAAATAGATCCAAAGAGGTTTGGAGAGGCGCCTTTGTCTTTGTAGGTGTGCACTGACGTCCTGGTCATGAGAGAACAGTATTTTCTTTACCATACATCTACAGCCATGATGTACTGCATCAGTTTAGTCTCAGAGTGACAGGACCAACCATGGGCTAGAAGTCCCCAAACTGTGACCCAACATTAACTGTTTTTTTGCATCAGTTAACTGCCTCAGATATTAGTCATAATGAGAGAATTAGAACAGAATTCTAGGCACAGATCATCCCATCAGGACTCCTTTGCATAAAGGAGGTCTACAGTGTCACCCTAAGAAGAGGGTCATCTCACAGTAGACCAAGGAAACAGTTCTCAAAAGTTTAGATCAAATAGTCATAGCAAACACAGTTTATTTTGCCACCATAGACATGGATTAATTCTGAAACAGTATATATGCCATGAAAATGTGATGCTAGCCCATGCTAGCACCAACTCATGGGCTAGCCCCTGGGCTTCAGCTGATTCAGCCATGAAGCACTGAATAACAAATGCAAGTCAAAATGTTTTCCAGTTGCATTGTTTCTTCCACAAGTGGCTAAGTGACTCAGTGTGACTGCTGGGGTTACATGGGGACTGCCAAGCTGTGCTCTTGATGAGAGCTGGAGTCCGGGTTGTTTCTTGGTCTCTTCAGCCCTGTACCAGAACCTTCTCTTGTGGAAATATGCAGGTGCCCAAGAGGATGCTGGTGCAGGCAGGCCCTGATGACAACTGTGTATTGGCTCTCATTTGTTCTTTATAGCAACATTTGCCAAGCCTGAGGTCAAAGGCTAAGTCATCACTTGCCTGGGAAGGGGAAAAAGAATTATATCTTTTCATCACATCTTTCCCCCTGGGATGCACATAACTCTTTGTTCTCATGAGTTGTCATGAAAAACTAGTCAGTGACTATACACATGTTCCTAGCCTAACTCCAAGTGAGTGCAATTTACACTTTATCAACTATTAGACAAGAACATTCTTAAATAGAGTGGACAACCAAAGTTCAAAAACAGAAGTGTGTGAGCTCTACATACAGAAGAGGTGTAAATCTGCCAGTAATTGTGAAGATGTTTTTGTATAAAATCTTCAAACTGCTTTAAAGTAAACTTTATCCACATTGCATGGATAACATTCTCCTAATCTCAGTATCTTTTGCAAATATGCAGAAACACACATCTAAGTAGATCTGGCAAAGTTTCTTGAAAACTGAAAAAGTCTCTAATGCTGAAAAATGTGGTCTCATGAGTTTACTGTATTGTAAAACTTTTTTTTCTAGATTCTTAAGAGCAGAATGTAAGATGGACAGATGCAGTGAGAAGCAGTAGAGTGAGCTCAAGGGTATCGCTGGGTTCCAACTAGCTTTACCTCCAAAGCAACAGCCATGTCTTTGTGAGCTGCCATTCAAAAGTGCGAAGTTCCTCACTTCTGCTTCCCTGTTATTTTAGCATTAGCAAACAAACTGGCAGCATTCATACTTTTTTCTCCAGATTTTGCTAAATTTTTGAAATGGTAGGGTTAAAACAAACAAACAAAAAACAAAAAATAACTTTCAACAGTTACAAATAGAAACAACTCCAGCCATGCTCAGACTACACTGAAGATCTAACTAAAGCTGCACATGTGTGTCATGACACTAAAGCGCTGATCCTCAACCTCCTAACACAGAGGCCCTTTAATACAGTTAGTTCATGGTGTGATGAACCCCAACCATAAAGTTATTTCATTCCTACATTATAACTGTAATTTTGCTACTGTTAGGAATCATAATGTAAATATCTGATATGCAGGATATCTGATATACAATCCCTGTGGGGGTCGTGACCCACAGATTGAGAACCACTACTGCCATTTTCAGTCACTTCCCTTCTCCATGGACATGCAAAACCCGAGACCTGTTCTCTCTCTGCATAACCTCACCTCAAATCTCCTTTAATATAACCACTCAATATTCTCCTTTGTCTGCCTTTGGCTTCTTTCACTTAGCATAACATTCCTGAAAATTACATGTGTTGATATAAGCATTAGTAATTGATATGTGAATATAAAAATATAGAATATTAATTTGAAATCATATTCTATATCATTAATCATAATTAGCAAACTGCAAATAAAATTCCAAATTCCATTTTCCACTACACAGATAATCAGTTTTCTTCCATGTATACACTGATGGGGTTTGTGGATCTTTGGGTCCTATGGAAACTTCTGCTTATATACGTAAGTATATAGGGACTTAAGTAATAGCTTAGTGGTTAAGAGCATGGGTTGCTCATCCAGAGGACCTGGGTTCACTTCCCAGCACACACACGGCAGCTCACAACTGTCTACAATAACTCCTGTTTCAGGGAATCCAACACTCTCATGACCACATACGTGTGAGTGTGTGTGTGTGTGTGTGTGTGTGTGTGTGTGTGTTTTTAAGAGATATATAGATATATATATATATATATATATATATATATATATATATGTATGTATGTATGTATGTATTCCTTAAAAGACACAGGCATATATAAATCATTATATGGACATATGCTTTTTGTTTCTCATGAGCACACCCTTGGAATGAAATTTTAGGATCTTGCAGTAAATAGGTGAAAACTTTTGAAGACTGCCAAGCTTTCCCTCAGGTTCCTTCATCATACTTCTGACAGCAGCTGGGGTAGAGACTCTGTACCATTGCCAGCTCTTGTTATTATCAGAGTTTGGGGTTTCAGATGTGCTAGCAGGTATGTGAGAGTGCAGAACTTGGCATTCAGTTTACTAGTGATTGATGCTGTAGACCAGCATTTCAAACACTTGTTCTGTATCTGTATATACATACACACATATACAGTTCTTAGTTATCTGTATCTTCAGTAAAATATGAAGTCAGCTTTTAATTGGGATATTACTGAAGAGCTAGAGAAGACTATTTATGGACACAGGTCCGTGTAAAATATAATAGCTGAAGTTACTTTCCTATTAGCAGTTCACCTTTTCCTTGTGCTAAAGATGTCTTATAGAGATAAAATGTTTGAAATATTAGCAAAGTCTAATTTTAACCCATTTAATGGGTTGTGATTTTAATGTAATATCTAAAATTTCTTTTTCTAAAATATGCATAGAGTCACAAGAAGTGGCATCCACATATCGGTGGCAGCCAACAGTTGTCTGTCTTATTGGACTTATGGCCTATTCAACAGGAGAAAAATCATGTCTGGTGCTGGAAACCTAGCCATCTGTCTGTGGTTTGAGAGGTCATGGATCTTAGAAAAGAATATACTACTGCCACATTTGTCATTATGTTCTAAACCTTATCTTTATACTCACAGATAAGTGTAGCTACTAACGCTCATCAAAAATCTTTTATTTACAGCCAATAGAGACCCCCACAGGAACCCACAACTGGACATGATACAGAGATCAATGAATCCTGGAGAACCTAGGCCTAATGGACACATCTACATAACAGCTCCTGCATCTATGGCTCAGAAAATATGGCAGAAAAGGGTGTGGAAAGATTGTAAGAGCCAGACTACCAAGCAGTGTGCTATGGAACAGTCCCTCCTAGAAACTTCTGCATAAACAAGATGAGAACAATATCAATAGATATGCTGTCATGGAAGGGATAGGCAATAAATAACTGCTGAGATAAGGAAAATTAGCATTACCCAGGCATGGGCCCCCTTATAGATTGCATAATGCAGAGAGGTCATCCTTGAAACCATATACACACAAACAACAAAATGGACTCAGCAAGTCATATTGGTGTGTGTGTGTGTGTGTGTGTGTGTGCATTTGTGGGCATACACACACACACAAACACACATACATATACATATACATATACATATACATATACATATACATATATATCATCAAAAAAGAAGGAGGCTATTAAGTTGAAAGTGCAGAAGTGTAGGACATGGGAGGGGTCTGAGGAATGGTAACTGGGAAGGGATGAAGGGGGAAGAGGAGGGGGAGGTGATGAAATTCTACATTAAAACATTTTTAAATGAAACAAAAATTTAAAATTGAAAGTAAATTTTAAAAGAATAAATATTGAATCCAATAGAAGAGAGAGTAGGGGAAAGCCTCAAACACATGGGCATAGGGGAAAATTTCCTGAACAGAACGCCAATGGCTTATTCACTAAGATCATAATAGACAAATGGGACCCCATACAATTCCAAAGCTTCTGTAAGGCAAAGGAGACTGTTAATAGGACAAAACAGCAACAAACAGATTGGGAAAAGAACTTTACCAATCCTACATCCGATAGAGGGCTAATATTCAATATATACAAAGAACTCAAGAAGTTAGACTCTAGAGAATCAAATGAGCCAGCATGGCATAGAAATCAGAGAATGGGGGTATATGTGAAGAAGCTTTTTAAAGGCAAGATGAAGAATAGTCTATGATTATTTTGAAGCAATGGTCTCTGGGAAATGGCTGCATTGCTGGTGGTGTTCCTCAGCAGGTGTTCTGGTGGCGGTAGTGAAGGTGAGGCTATGACCTGATACAGCCCGGGAAGACTCTGTCTGATGAGCATCCTTGCATTCACATTTGTAACAAAAAAAAAGCTGAAAAGATAGAAGAAAAACTCAAATCATGCCTGCTGTTTGGTTCCTTAGATACCTTAAATGCATCTCCTAACAGTGGCTCATGTGGAGACATGGCCAGGGCATCAGTCAAGATGGCCCCTTTAGCTGTGCTGGCTGCTGCGTTGGCCCCATACACTTAAGGTTTTCACCTCCCTGGACTCTACTAGGATGGAGCAGCTTATATTTGTGTATTTAGGGAATTGATCACATCTACACTGAGTTGATCCTTAGAAATGGTTCAGTGGGAGATTCTGTTCTATATGTCCTCACACAGCTTTTGAAGTTAAAGCTATCATAGTGTGAAACTCACTGAATTGCATGCTTTGCGGGGATGGATCCTGTGTGAGTGGATTGTATCTCAAGAAAGCTGATTTTTAAATGAGACAGAAATCATACAGAGTGAGGGGAATGAGATCTTTAAGAAAAAGAAATAGGATACTTCTCCAGACCAGGAATTAATGACTAATAGAATTTATAGAATAAGAAGAATTTACAGATGTTTCTACTTTAAGGGAAAGAAATGTTCAGAGTCGTAGGCACGTTTCAGAAAAGAGAGGGGACAATTTAGAGCCAACAGCCTTGCAGGAGGCACAAGCTGAGGGAAGGGGCAACAGGCTCTTCAAGATTTTTTCCTTTTTCCTTTTTCAGTTATGTATATACAGCTTGTGTGTGTGTGTGTGTGTGTGTGTGTGTGTGTGTGTGTGTGTGTGTGTCTTGTCTGACTGTGTATACACACATGGTTTTCTGTGTGTGGGTTTTGTGCATCTAGAGGCCTGAAGTTAATGTTGAGAGCCATCCTCCCTCACTTTTCTCTTCACCTTACCCTCTGAGGCAGAGTCTCTTAATTAAACTTGAGCCAGCTTGTTCTGGGATTCCTCGTCTCTATCTTCAGAACCTGGAATTACAGGAAGGTGGCATCCCCAACTAGGCATGTATGTGTTTTTTTTTTAGGATGCCAACTATGATCTATCATATTTGTGCTTCAAGGAATAAGGAATAAGCACACCAACCACTGAGCTGCCTTCCAGCCCTCTCAGAGGTTTTGTTTTCTGTTTGTTTTGTTTTGTTGTTTTGTTTTCCTGTTTGGGGCTCTTGCTTTGTCACATAGTCCCACCTGGAACTCACAACATAGCTGATATTGTCTATGAACTCCTGATCGTCCTGCTTCCATCTCCCAAGTGGTATAACTTTATTGATTGATACACAATACTTATGGGGTACAGTGTGACATCTTAATATCTGCCAAGTCAAGATGAGATCAACTACTTAGATCTATCTCATCTTTAATCCTGGGCATTTTTATAATGAGAAAACTATAGTTCCACTAGCTATATCGAGCTATACAATATAGTATTTAATTGCATACAGTGATCTAGAACACCAGAACATTCCACTAATAATTTCTTACATAGTGATTAGGCCTTCCATATTCCCTCTAGTAACACCCTACCCGGTACTTGAATGAAATCTGTTCTTGCAGATTTGATAAAAAGAACTGTTTTCTTTTTGTGTCTACCTGCTGGTTCATCACCACAAATGAATGGATACATAAAGTGTGGCTTATACACACAATGGAATACCTTTTAAGGATCCCAAAAGATGAAATTCTGTCATTTGTCTTAATGTGGATGGATGAGAGGGTGTTACAACTAGGGATGCTCATTCTCATCCACTGACCAGCAGGGATTTTGTATCTTAATAAGCCAGAGGCCTCCTTTTCTTCTGAAATCCATCACTTTGCTATGCTCCTCCTGGGGATTGATGTGTCTGCTCTATTCTCCTTGGTAACTAAGCACAGTACACTTATGGAGGACAAGTTTCAAGAAACATTTTTAACAAATAGACATTTCCTCAAACTACTCTCTGTTTTACCCCACATTCTTTATGCACACACATCACCTTGCTTTATCATTTCCCTTCTGACGAATTTTCTGATATCCCCAACAGGGAAGGTTCATGAAAGCAACCAACCCACACATTTTCCTGCCTTATTGTCAGCTGTTTTCTATGTTCTCAGGGTTTGGAATCAGACTTCTCTCTGCTCTAGCCTCAAGCTACATTGTGTGTCAATATGGCTGTCCCTGTACAATGAACCTAAGCTCCATATTTCATCTTCCCTCAACCACAGGAGAATTTCCTTGGGTGTAGGTAGGACAACTTCAATTTCGGTATCACTCTTACAATGGAGGGGAAAATAACTGAGAACATTTTCAGACGGCTTTTGATGAGAAACACAATTTTTCCCTCACTGTCTCCCAGAAGACTGCCTGTCTTGATAAATGTGGGGATCAGGAAGCTTTCCTTCATGTTTAGAAATGGTTCCAAGTGATAGGATGGTAGATGGCAAGGCAAGCATCTGGGCTCCATTCACATCCTGGGACTTCTGCAAGAGAAACTAAAATCCACAAGAAAAGCTAACATCTCAGATTTCCACATGGACTCATTTCCTAGAACAAACATAACAAATGGCCATGCACCTGGTGATTTAGATTAATATAACTTTATTCTTTCGTGGTTCTGAAAGCCAAATCTTCCAACAAGATGAGGACATGGCCATGTTTCTTTTGTAGGTATTAGGGAACAACCCTTGCTTCCCTCAGCTTCTGAAACTGTAGTAACTGAGTGGCTTACACTCACATCTTCCCACATCTGGCTCTACTGTCACCCATATTTCTTTCTGAAGTCACTTTTTTTCTTCTTTGTATCTTTTTTAGGGACCTTATCACTGGCTGAGATCCCTACTCTAATCACACACAATCTTGTTTTCAATCTTTGCCTTAATTACACCTGTCAACAGTCTTATTCTAAATGAGGCCACTATGATGGTTAATCTTTATTGTCAACTTCACTGGTTTAGAATCACCATGGAAACTCACCTTTGAATGTTTCTGTGAAGATGTTTCCAGAGAGACTTAACAGAGGAAGAGAGATCCACCCTGGATATGGGTAACACCATCCTATGTTCAGGGCCTCAGGACTCAGCACCAGTTCTCACCTCTGTTTCCAGAGTGTGGATGCAAAGTGCCCAGCTGCCACCCACTGCCTTCTTTGCCATGTTGGACTTTCCTTCTTACGTTGATCTTATGAGACAGCCTGTTTTGGCAACAACAAAAGTAACTAAGACAGCTGTAATCAGAAATCATTTTATGGCTATTGATGAGCTGATTTTGAAGTTTATATGGAGATATTAAAGACCTAGAGTAGTCAGCTCAGTATTGAAAAGCTCAAGGGATTGACACAGCTCAATATTAAGTCTTAGTAGAAAACTACAGTGATCAAGAGAGTATGATTCTGGTGAACAATGAGACAAACAGAGCAACTCAACACAATAGATAGGCCAGAAATGTACCCAAAATACAGGCCAGAAATAAACAAGATCAGCTGACTGATCTCTGACAAGGGAGCAGAGGCAATGCAGTGGAGACAAGATAGATGCCCCAACAGGTACCACTGTGCATCCACCAACAACAATGGCAAAAAAATGATCTCACTCATCACATAAATTTACTTGAGATGGATAATAGACCAGATTATAAGTTGTAAATCTTTAAGACTCATAGTTACTAAGGGGAAAACATCTGTCCTTGGGTATGGTATTACAGTTTTAACACACAATACAAAATCCATGAGACATGAAAAAAGAATTAATAAACTGGAATTCATTAGAACTAATTTTTATGGTTTGCAAAAGATACTACCAAGAAAGTGGAAATATGGTTACTGGAAAGAATACTTGCAAAAAGAACGTGAAATAGAGGGCTATTATTATAAATTATGCAAAGAACCCTGTGTGTGTATGTTTATCAGTGCGTTGTTGTGCGTTCATATATATGTTGATGTCAGTCTTTCTAGACCATGATCTGTCTTATACATTGAGGCAAGGACTCTCTCTAATCCTAAAGCTCATCGAGTTATTAGGAGAGCCCAGACACCTGAGGGTAGTACTATTTCTAGAAAGATAGCCTGGGATATATTAGAAAGGCAGCTGAATATGATCCTGGGAACAAGGTAGGAAGTCATTCAGTATTTCTGATTCAAATTTCTTTCTCTGCTTTAGTTTCTAACCTAGCTTCTTTCAATAATGAACTATATGACCTATAAGATGAAATAAAATGTTTCCTCTTCAAATCACTTTCGGTCATGTGTTTATCACAGCCACAGAAAATACTCTAGGGCAACTGTCAAGAGAACATTTGAGACAGGAAAAGTACACTGGACAACATGACCTTGATAGATGTGTGTTGTTATATATTTGTTAAAACTTATGTGCATAGCACTGCAAACTGAGAGCTAGGCGAGGTACGGGTTGTGACAATGCACCACTATGGGGCTGGCTATCAAGCCTGAAGGTCAGGGTGTACAGGGGAACTCTCCTTCCACTCAGCTTTCCTGTGAATAAAAACTAGTCTCAAAGATAAAGTTTATTGATCTCAAATTGCCTATTAGTGGTAGCAGAAGCAAAGATATGCTCTCAATAACAATGCAATGACTGTCCAAGGAAAGCATCCCCTTACACACAGTGCAGTTGAATGTTGGCAGCTAAAGCACTGCCAGAATTCACTACAGTATGAGAACTCTGGGGACATAAAATGCAGCCTTCGCTATCCTTAAAGAAGACAGTGTTTAGATTTTAAACTCTATTAAATTATGTTTTACATTAAATGGTATATACACAGTAGTGATACTAAAGATGTTTGCAAAATGGAATATATGGAAAAAGACAAGAGATGCCCTCATGTACTCATGTACAAAACAACAGGAATATGTTTTATTCAGAAAATGTGACCAAACAGAACCTGTCAGTTAAGAATACTTTTGAAATGCTTAAATTTAACTATTAATATAAATAAAAATATGCTATAGACCTAGCACATAGCTAAAGAACATATAAGAATACATTCAATGACAAATTAAGCCCAACAGCAAGGAAGCTAAGAGACAAAACCATCTAATGACGTGGGACAATATTCATGATACCTTTTAAATAGCGAGACACAAACTATAAATGCAACATGAATGCAATGTTATAATGTATATGCATGCATATATACGGCTCAGGATTTTTTGTCACGTTGACACAAGCTAGAGTCAGCTGGAAAGAGACAACCTCAAATGAGAAAATACTTCCATAATATTCAGTTGTTGGGTAATTTCTTAACAAGTGATTGATGGGGGAGGGTCCTGTCTATTGTGTGTAGCCAACTCTGGGCTGTGGTCCTGGGTTCTATAGGAAAGCAGATTGAGCAAGCCACTGGGAGCAAGACTAAACAGCACTCTTCCATGGTCTCTGCTTTCAGCTCTTGCCTCCTGCCAATTTCTGCCCTTTGTAGTTCCTGTCCTGACTTCCTTTGGTGATGAACTGTGATGTGGATGCTTAAGATAAATAAACCCTCTCCCTCTCAAGTTGCTTTTGTCATAATATTTCATTTCAGCAATAGCAATCCTAACCAAGATATCTGGCAAGACAGAACTTCAATTGAGAAAATGCTTCCATTAGATTGGACTTCAGGGACGTCTATAGCAAAGTTTTGCAATTAAAGATATAGTAGGACTTGTCTCACTGTGGGCAGTGTCACCCCTGGGCAAGTGCTCAGGGTTGTACAAGAAAGGAAAGATTAGCAAGACAGAAAGAGGAAGTCAGTAAGCATCACTGTTCCATAACCTCGGTTTCAGTTTCTGCCTCTAGGTTCCTGCTTGAGTTACTGCACTGACTTCCCTTCATGAGATGATAAATAAATCTTTTCCTTTCCAAATTACTTTTTGTCATGAAGTTTTATCACTAAAATAGAAAGCAAACTAGTAGAGTATTGTAGTTTGAATAAGAAAGAGCCCCATAGGCTCACATATGCCAGTGTTTTGTTCACAGTTGGTGGAACTGTTTGAAAAGGATTAGGAGGTGTGACCTTGTTGGAGGAGGTGTGTCACTAGGCGTGGTCTTTGAGTTTAAAAAAACCCACAGTGATCCCCAGTTCTGTAGCAGAAAACCTGCTGTGGTCGCCCTTTCCTCTCTGACTCAATGCCCAACAAATCACAAAGATGGTCTTCCCTAATCTTCCTTCTCTTAACTCTTCCTGATTTCTTAGCTTCCAACACCGAGAGGCATTCACTGGGAACACACAACCAGGGCAGAACATGGAAACAGGTATGCTAACTGACAAGTCTCACCACTCACTCCTCACCTCCAAATGCAATTATCCAGTCTCACCCTAGCTCTGCAACAGAACACCCATGATAGCCTTCCCTTTCCCCAGCTCCTATCTCCCATGGATCGCCTACTAACTCCTGCCCCACTTATTACATTGCACCATACTCCACTCCCAGCAGGTACCCCCTGCTAACCCAAGGGCCACTCCTTCCAGTGCAACAAGTAGACTGAAAGTGGACCTACACCTCTCCTACTGTATCCACAGTCTTATCCATAGCCCTGTAGGAGGAAATCTGCTGCAGTTTCCCTTTTATCTCTGACCCCATCCCCAATGAACCAAAAGACCTTCTCCTCCAACCTTCCTTCCCCAAACTCATCCCAGTATCTCAGCCTTCAATACCACCAGGTATTCCCTGTGAACACACCAGCTGAGCAGGCCAGGAAAAAAAGACAACACAGAACCATTACTCTCTAAAACTCCCGAGAGGAACATAAACCAAGAAACAAAACACCCACAAACAAAACAAGAACAAAACCAGAAATCAACAACTGGGACTATAATCATCTCAAACCCAGATACCGAGATGCCAGTGTAAAACCATAATAACAGCCAAGGCAATAAATTGCCACTAAAGCCCAGCTATCCTACCTCTGGAGTCCCTGAATATTTCAACATACTGAAGCATGATAAAAAAAAAAACACTTTAAAACGAACCATAAGAATATAATAGAGATCATTAAAGGGAAAAAGACTAAATTCCTTAAAGAGTTCTAAGAGAACAAAAAAATGAAGAAAATGAAATATATATATATCCAAAAACATGGAAATAAAAAAATTAGGAATTTGAAGAACTGCAAAGTCAAGCTTCCCCAAGAAAATACAAAAGATAGCAGAAAGAAGCTCAGGTGTTGAAGGTACAATAGTAGAAATGAAAACACTGATGATCAAAGAAAATGTTAAATCTAAATTCCTCCTGACAGAAAACTTCCAGGAACTCTGGAACACTATGAAAAGATCAAACCTGAAAGAAATAGGAATAGAAGGAGAAGAACCCCAGCTCAAAGACTCAGAAAATACTATCAAAAAAAATCATAGAAGAAAAACCTTCTAACCTAAACAAGGAAATTCTTATAAAAGGTGTAAGAAGCATACAGAACACCAAATAGATTGGACAGGAAAAAAAGAACCTTTATTACATAATAATGAAAATACTAAACACATAGAACAAAGAAAGAATTTTAAACCTAACAAGAGAAAAAGACCAAGTACATATGAAGGTAGACCTATGAGAATAATACCTGACTTCTCAATGGAGACACTAAAAACAAGAGGGTTCCAGACAGATGTCCTACAAACTCTACAAGACCACAAATGCCAGCCCAGTCTACTATGCCCAACAAAATTTCAGTGACCATTGATGAAGAAAATAAGATATTCCATGATACAAACAAATGTAAACATTATCTATCTATAAATCCATCCCTACAGAAGGTGCCAGAAGAAAAAAAATCTAACCTAAGAAAGTTACCTATACCCATAAAAACACAGGAAATAATCTCACACCACCAAAATCAAAATAGAAAATCTCTCTCTTCCTCTCTCTCTCTCTCTCTCTCTCTCTCTCTCTCTCTCCCTCCCTCCCTCCCTCCCTCCCTCCCTCCCTTGCATGCACACACACACACACACACACACATACACACCACCAGCAGCAGCAACAATAAAATAACAAGAATCAACAATCATTGGTTATTGATAACTCTCAATATCAATGGTCCCAATTCCCCAATAAAAAGACACAGTCTACATGAATGAATCTGAAAACAGAACCCTTCTGCTGCTCCAAGAAACACACCTCAGTATCAAGCACAGGCAGTACATTAGGGTAAAAGGTTTGAAAAAAGGAATTACAAACAAAGGGATCCAAGATGCAAGCTGGTGTGTAGTTAGGGAAGGACACTTCATATTCATCAAAGGAAAAGATGATCCAGAAGGTGACATTTCCATTCTTAATATCTATACCCCAAACACAAGGGCACCTAAGTTTATAAAAGAAACACTACAATAGATTAAAGCACTTATTGACCCTCACGCACTGATAGTGGTAGACTTTAATACCCCACTCTCACCAATGGACAGATCATCTAGAATAAAATTAAACTGAGAAATATTGGAGACAGCAGACATTATAAACCAAATGAATATAAAAGATCTTTATAGAACATTTCACCCAAACACAAAAGAATATACTTTAGATTCTGTATCTCATAGAACTTTCTCCCAAACTGACTGCATCCTTGGATACAAAGCAAGTCTCAAAGACACAATAACATTGAAATAACTCCATGCATCCTATCATACTATGATATATTAAAGCTGAATATCAACAAGAGAAACAACAGAAAGCTTAGAAACACATGGAAACCAAACAACTCTCTACAATAAAAAATGAGTCAAGTCAAAAATAAAGAAATTAAAGACTTCCTAGAATTAAATGAAAATGAATAGACAGCAGGGCCGAACTTAAGGGATATAATAAAAGCTGTGCTAAGGGACAGTTCTTAGCACTAAGTGCCTTCATAAAAGAAATGGGAGAGATCTTACACTAGCAACTTAACAGCACACCTTAAAGTTCCAGAACAAATCACACCAAAGAGTAGTATACAATAAGAAATGGTTAAACTGGGGGCTAATAAAACAGAAACAAGGAGACCAATGCAAAGAATCAGTGGGGGAAAAAAAGAGTTAGTTCTTTGAGAAAATCAACAAGATAGAGAAACTTTTATGCTAGCTAGCTAACTAATTAACTAACTAAAAGGCAGAGAGAGTATATCAAAAGTAGCCAAATCAGAAATGAAAGGCAGATATAACAGAGACACTGAACAAATTCAGAGAATCACAAGGGCATACTTGAAAAACCTGTATGCCACCAACTTGGAAACTCTAAAAGAAATGGATAATTTTCTGGAAATGTACCACTTACCAAAGTTAAATCAAGTTCAGACAAACTATTTGAATAGACCTATAACCCCAAGTGAAATAGAAGCAGTCATGCACATCACCCAAACAAAACAACAAACAAAACCAAAAGCCCAGTATAAAGGTAATTCTAATGAGAACTCCTAGTAGTAAGGAATACTGCACCACAACGGGCCATCTCTTATAACCAAGCAATGATTCCAATCATGAGTCTGAGTTGCATTCAATTGAGTAGGTGGCCAAGAGTGGACCATAGGAATCCCCAATCAACTCAGACTGGTGCTAAGACAAAGGTTTGCTCTCCACAAACTGGCAGGTGGCCCCATTGTAGAAGACAACATTCACACAACGTAAAGTCAAGCTTGTGCATACATGGAACCTTCACACCTACATTCCCGTCTTTTGTGCATGGGAAGGTACTCTGCAGGCTACCAAAAGAGAAATGCAAACACAAAATCTTTAACCTGCAATCTGTCTTGCCTGTAAAAATATGCTAGGCATAGAATTTGTGGGACTAGCCAATGTTTGATTTGACAAGGGCTATTCCATAAGAAGGAACTCATCCCTGACACCACTCAGGTAACCAAAAACCAGAGACTTGATATCCAAGAGACCTAGGGTAGAACCAAACACTACTGGTTTTAAAAAAATTTTTAAGTATCAGTAAAATTACTCCTAGTAATATACTACTACATTCATAGATCAGTGCCTCATTCAGTCGCCATCACAGAAGCTTCCTCCTGCAGCAGATGGGAACAGATGCTGAGGAAAAACTTCAAAACCAAAACCCCACTATGAGGACATTATAAGGAGAAAGTCTAAATGGGAGGTCTCCATCAAATCTCTCCCCTTAATGCTGAGGAAACTCCACAAAATATTTGTAAGACTCTGAAAGGATTGAGGACACCGGGAGATCAAAGCCCTGTGGATCAACATAAGGCTTCACAGTGCACATATGGGTTCACAGAGACTGAAGCAGCAAGCAAGGAGCCTAGACAGGTTTCCACTAGGTCTTCTGCATGTATGCTATAGCTATTAGCTTATTATTTTGATGGGGTTGAAAGTGGATAATTTTTAAAAGCCCAAACCATTAGTTCTCTTGCTCTCCCATTGTCTATGTCTGTGTCTGTATCTGTCTATGTGTCTGTCTGTTTTGTCTGTCTGTTTGGATGTCTTGTCTGTCTCTCTCTCTCCCCTCTCCCC
>NW_021620459.1:1623609-1654524 GCF_004785775.1 Grammomys surdaster | reverse complement strand
TCTCTCTCTCTCTCTCTCTCTCTCTCTCTCTCTCTCTCTCTCTTCTCTGCTTCACGCTGTAGATCATATGTAAGTGCTCAGATACTGCTCCAGCACCATGCCTACCTGCCTGCTACCATGCTTTATGCCACAATGGTTATAAACTTTAATACTCTCGGGAACCACAAGAACCCAGATTAAGTACTTTTGTAAGTTGCTTTGGCGGTAATGTTTTGTCACAGCAAGTAGAAAAGTAACCAACACAGAAACAATGTGAAATACATGATAAGACTAGGGTGAAGTGTTTTGAGATTACTAGGAAGTATGTCTGGGTAATTGCTGATTATAATTTGCTATAAAATTCATTTCTGTGTTCTCTAAATGTTCTTTAATGTCTTTATTATAACAAATACAAATACACAAGAATAAATACATAAACGTACCAGCTTCATGATGGAGTCCTGCATAGACTATTCCCATGGGCTATGTTAATTCAACAATGTGTACCTATCATTCTTACGTCTCTGGAGCAAATAAGGAGATGGGTAGAAACCTGAGATCACCACCTCCAACTTTAGCAGAGCAAGAAACAGGAGTTAATGAGAGCCATGAATCCATATGCAAGGTAGCACATATGAACCAATTATTCAGAACTGTTGTTCCAAGTAGAAAGCCATAAAAGCAGTAACTGGAGCATGACTCACTGAAAGTGCTGCTCTTTCCTCCACACAGTGAGTGTGGGAGAGTCACTTGTACATTACTGCAGACCCAGGAATCTGATGTTCAGCGCATTATTAGGTACCAAATTGTTTGGTGGTTTTCCCCTTTCCTTTGATTTTTCCAGCACATTTCTGTAGTGGGTTTTAGCAGAAAATAGTGGGTCCCTTCCCTTTTATAATGACTGGGGTGGACAGCTGGTCCTTTAGAAACAGAGGATGTTGATAAGTTCTAGTGAATATGGAATGGCGTGCTTCAGTGTCGTTTTGTCTAGCTGAGTTTGAAGCAAAGCTTTGGTAGCCCCACATCCTGCTGATCACAAATGACACACAGGGTCTGAATGGTATGGCAATGTTCACTCACCTACTGAAACTTTTAGACCCAGTGCTCAACTAAATTATCATGCTAAAACTAAGTAAGTGCTTGTTTGTAAGGCTAACATTGGTTAATAAAACACACTGGTTACAATAACACCATAAACAACCTGGAAGAATCCCCAAGATCTTCATCCCATTTCATTTTGTCTCTCCAAGTTTCACAAAAAGCATCATTGTTCTGGTTAGAATAAGGGTAGCCTCCACAGGCTAATATTTTAAGGAACAGTAAATAATTTCTCCAGAGTGCTGGAAAGGTGACATGGAAGTAGGGAAACACTAGCTGCTCTTCCAGTGGACTAGGATCAATTCCCAGCACTTACATTGTGACTCACAATCATCTGTAACTCTAGTTCCCTATTTCTGTAACCCTATTTCCTCCTCTTGTCTCAACAGACAGCAAGCATACATATACATAGATATACATGCAAGCAACACAGCCATATACAAAATATAAAATTAAATGAATCTTTAAAAAAATGTCCCCAGTGGCTTAACCATATGCATCCCCAGCACAGTGCACAGCCAGTCTCTTTAACCTAACCAGTACCTGCTGCTTTCTGTCTCTTTCCTCTTCTGTCCTTGGGCATCTGTATGACTCAGTTTGTTTATTCCACTGGAAAATGATACAGAGTATCTTTCCATATGTTCCCTTCTGTCTACTTGCAGGTTGTCTGTGGAGGGTTGTCCATTGCAATCTATCTACTTCTTAGCTGAATTATCGTGTTAGTTGTTGTGGACAGTTCTTTATACATTCTAAATAATTAAGTACTTTTTAGACGTCTGATACTCTTTCTTTACACTTTCCCAATAATGTCATTTGGATATAGAAAAGTTTGTGGCAAAAGAATGACTCATCATAAGAAAAATCAATAAGTGAAATGAATCTTATTAATAGAATTAAGGGGAAAAATCACCTGATAATATAATATTTCTTAACAAAACTTTAGAGATGGCATTTCATAAGAAAGAGAGAGGGGGGAGGGAGAGAGGGAGGGAGGGAGGGAGGGACTGGGGAACAAGAGAAACTTTCTCAAAAGCATTTATGACAAATGCAGAGCTAACAGCTTTCCTAATGGTGGAAGTCTGAAAGCATTCTCTTTGGGCCAGGAGTCACATCAAGAGCCATCTTCTTTATCACCGCTCAACATTGCCAGAATAATCATGGAAAGACAAGCAAAAGGCTTCCTATTCCAAAGAGGTAAAGGAGTCTTTTAGGAGCGTAATCTCATAGTTGAAACCCCACAGATTTAACACAAAACCTAGAACCAATAAATGATCCAGGAAAACAGCAGCTGAGCAAGATCAGTGCATGAAACATTGCTGTTCTAAACACCATCAATTATGAATACAGAAAGAAAATTATGAATATATAAAACAAGATTTATATTGACATCCAGAGAATAAAGTGTCTATGAATAAACTAAACCAAGTTAAAGACTTGTTCATTGAGAACTGATGGACACTGCTGAAAGAAGTTGAAGAGGATTAAGTAAATGTGAAATTATCCTATAGTCATGGATTGGGACACTTACAACTGTTAGAACAACAAATACTGCTCAAGACAATCTGGAAATAAATGTAAATTTTAAATTCCAGCATCCTTTGTATAGAAATGTAAGTCTGATTTCCATACTCATATGGAATTGAGAGGTGTTCTGATTAGCCAAGACCATTCTCATGAGAAGAATGGAACTAGAACACTTGCATCTTCCAAGGCAAAAGCATGTGAAAAAAAGCTACTATACAAGTAAAGTACTAGTGAGAATAGGACCACAGAATAGAGCTGAGTACAGATCTCAGCCACACATCTGTGGTCAACTGATGGATGAACTGGACACCCAAAAACTCTCAAGAGGGAGAGTAAAGTCTCTTCATCCATGGGTGCTCCCCAACTGAAGAAGATGTGAACAAGAATAAACCTGGATCCTCTCAAAAATCAAACTGAACTCCAAAACTGCACAGAAATAAGTACAGGAACTAAAATCATAAAATTGTGGGAAAACATGGAAGATGTGTTCATAAGAATGGATTTGACAGTGGATTCTTAGGACACTAAAAGCACATGAGGAAAAAAACATAGGTCAGACTTCTATCTATCTGTGGGGTTGTACCGTGTGGGAGTGGGTCCTGTTGGGCTGAGTTGTGGATCCCATGTGTCTGCTGCCCCAGGTGGCTAAAGCCTCAGTTCAGAGGGCAGAAGCGCAGGAATTCAACAAAGTTCACTCCACCCAGAGCTGGGCAAACACTGGGCTATGGGAAGCCACAGAGCTCCACTCTGGGCATGGGGAGATCCTAGTCTGAGGTCCTGCAGGGGCAGAGCTCTTGGGTTGGGGACCCCCTGGCAAGAAGATGAGCGGGGATCAGCTGGTCTCAAGCCCTTGGGCTCCCAGGACAAAGACATGGCTAGGGGGAAAAGATGAGCTCCTCTGGTACCTTGCGTGGGAAATGAGACTCTTGGGCATGACTCACTTGACTAGGCCTCGGCTGCCTCAACTGGCTTGCTTGAATTGGTGGGCTCTGTGGTTGAAACGTAGAGAAGTCCTCTGGAGGAAATTTAGACGGCAGCTCATTAGTTGACGGGCTCCAAAGATGAAAGGTAGTCCATGATTTTAAAAGGTTTATTGACATGGCAGAAAGTGGATGAAGCTGTACCCCTTATTCTCAGTGTGGGCCTGAGGTTAAATACTTTTTGCAAGTAGAAGGAGGGTCTGGGAAGGAATACTTAATTGGCTATGCCCTCTGGCCTTTAGGTATCTCATGAATAAGGAGCTCTCTTGAGACTCTGTGGCCTATAGCCATGCCCTCTCCCTGTGCTATGTGACCAAAGGCCACAAACCTTTCTTTGGGATGGGCTGTGGATGGCTGAAGGTAAGTGAAAGAAACCAGGACCTAGGAGCAAGGCCGAACCCCTTCAGGGTCTCCGGGGTTTGAGGCCTGCATTAGACTGGGTACCCAGCTGCTTCTCACAGCCCACAGCCCCACATGTATCACTTATGCTTCTGTTACCAAAATAACTATGATAATAAAAGACAGTTGAAATACACTTAGCATCATTCTCCTAAGAATTCAAACATTACCAAGTATGATCACCTAAAATCAAGCTTGTTCTAAGCTGTTGAGCTTTGTGTCCATCACATTAATGACACGAGCTACCTATTTTTGGTTCTGCCTCTGTGCTTGAGCACATTTATCCTAATCCATCAACCAGCTTCTCTGATGAGAGCAAGGTAGTCTGGAAGTGACAGAGAATCAACATTCCTGGGAGCTTCCTTGTTATGTAGTGTGACTAGGAAGTGCCCCCATAGGTTCATGTATTGAGTGATTAGTCCTTGGCTAGTGGCACTATTTTTGCAAGGTTCTGGCCTTATTATCACTTAGATAAGAAAAAATCCAAGATGTGCCTTGGAATATACCCACAATTTCTCACTTGAGGTAGAAGTCTGAGTAATATCCATTTTATTAGTTGTCTTCCTTCCCCTACCTCACTTGCCCATTCCTCATACCGTGACCCTGAACGCCTTCCAAAACTTTACACACTCAAACTTCTGTCTCCAGATCTAATTGCATTGGAACCTACACTAAGTCATAGACAAACAAAGCAATACCAATACCTTGTACAAAGGCTTTATCTACTGTAAGGATTCACTCTCAGCATTAAGAGCTCTGTAAAGGATGTATTTATGTTATCGAATGTTTTAAAACATTAATGTTTCTAGAGATGTGTCAGGCTTTTGCAGCCTTCTGACATTTATTTACAAACAACGTTGTCATCAGCCACGTTCATGCTTAAGAAGCACACAATCACAAGTATTACAAAATTTTTGTAGTGCTTTAAAGAGTTTTGTGATTGTACAATGGGTTGAATTGGTAGTGATCTTAAAGTTCATACTGCTCATGGCCCAAAAATTGGATATGCCCATGAGAGAGTTATATGCTCAACTCAAGCATCTAAACTTTAAACTGTTAGAAAGTCAACAGAAGCATAAAGACCTGGACTGGACAGACATCTAAAGAGCAGCTGTGTTCCTGTTCCTGACTTCCTGGATAAGAAGAATCAGTATACAGTGGGAAAAGATTAAAATGCAGGAATAACAGTCAAAGCCTTTAGAGGACCCAGCACCAAGGCTGGGTGACTCGGATAAGTTAGCTTCATGCTTTCCTGTCATATCCATAAATTTATATCACTTACCCCCAAAACAGCTGTATCTAATTCTCTAAAGATAGCTGGCCACACACACAAGTAGAAGAAGCCTATGCTGGTTGGTTTTCTATCAACTTTACACACAACAGAGCCACCTAAGAATAAGGAACATCAATTGAGAAAGTACCCCATCATAAGGGCCTGAAGAAAAGTCTTTGGAGTATTTTCTTCATTAATGACTGCTGTGGAAGGGTCCTTCCCACTGTGGAACAGGTGGATTTGAGGTGTATACGAAAGCAAACTGAGCAAGCCAGTAAGCAGTAATTCTCCATGGTCTCTGCTTCAGTTCCTGCCACCAAGTTCCTCCCCTAAATTCCTGCCCTAAGTTTCTGCCTTCCTGTAGGTAAAAACAACTCATTTACTCCCAAGTTGCTGTTGGTTATGGACACAGTCATTCGAGAGCATGAAGCCCTCAACTCCTTGTGTAAACTCCAAGGGTCCCAGATCAATCATAAATGTATGGTCCAGCAACTATGGCATGTCACAACTGCCTCAAAAAGTTTCTTATACAGGTTTGGTGTCACATGTCTGTAATCTCAGTACTCAGGAGGCTAAGAGAGGAAGGTTTCAAGTTTAAGGTCAATCTGGACTACACAAAAGTTTGATGGCAGTCTAACTTTATGAGAATTCAAGGCTAACCTGGGCTACTGAATGAGATACTGCCTCAAGAAAACAAGTCAGTAAGTGCCCAAACCAACTGCTTGACTTCTTCTTCCCAAATATCTAATGATGCAGAGATGGAACATAAAACACTATAAAGGATTCCAAAAACCCTCCTTCCTTGCCAGCCAGCCTAAAGTACCAGCTTCCCCCTGCTTCTTTTACACTAACAATGCCTTTATCCTGTAAAGGATTCAGGAATCAAAATTGGGAACAAGAATTGAGTAACAACAGAAACCTAAAGAAGGAAAAGTGTCATTTAAGCAAAGGGTAAGGAGCTGTGAGAGCCAAGGCGGAGATTGGACATTCTTTCCCATTAGAGCCATTGTTCTTGGTTTGTTCATTTATATGACTAGTTCCCTAAGGACCAAGCTCTCTCTACGTCTTACATCCTCAAGTAAACCTGTATTCCCTTCCTATGTAAAAGCCTGATCAGTCACTCAGAGATACTCACCCTAGAAAGCAGAATGCTCAAATACTACTTTGGTTTCAAGCTCAGAAAAAAAATAGTCATGGAAAATTTATATAATCTTCTTCATATGAATTCTCAGGGTTCAGGAAAGCCTTGGGTCTGGGCCAAAGTAAGAAGTGTTGAGCTACTCAGAAATGGCTTGGCTGGTCAGGAGGGTTTGATAGCTGAGAACTGAAGCAGTTTGCACAAAGTGTTGGTTGACTGAGCTGGAAGAGTTGCCTTCCTGTTGGCAAATCCTTACTAAGGGAGGCAAATGCAAAGAGCCTGCTGCTTCTCCCACGTGTGTGATTGTTTTTCTTTGATTCATTTATTATGTAAGAACAGGCGATCTCTCCAGATGGGAGTGATGGACAGAGTCTAGACATCATTTATTGGCTGGTGACATGGAAACAAATCTGCAGTGTCTACTATTTCTCTTCTTTTGGACTTTTCTCTCCATTTTACCATTTTTTGATATTGCATATTCTGAAAAATTAAATGATCCTGACACTTCGAGTAACTCAAAAGCTAAAAGACACATTCCCCACTGTGTCGGGAGTGGCTGCTCCCATTTCCTGAGACAGTAGCTCTGGCCCGTGGCTCTCTCAGGAAGGACTGCAAATCACTATCATGTCTGCATTTGGCCTTCCTAGTTTCCTCCAAGGTGGTATACTAAATAAATGAAGAAGCAGTGGATCAAACCACACCCAAGAGCAGTGATTTCCCCCACTGGAATCTTCCTGAAAATAACTCACTGACTTCAACTTATTTAACTGCATTAATTTAACAAAGCATTACCTGGTACTCACTAGAAAACATGTGACCCGGTAAACCCTAGAACTCAAAGTTATCGGTACAAAGCTGTGTCAAAAACTGCTGCCCCATTTAGTAGAAGAGATGAATCAATGACTTCAGAGTTCTTCTTTGCAATACAGTGACTACTGACTTGTCTTCACATCAACTCTTGTTCCTGATATTCTGTGCTCAAACCTCACTGAGATCATTCAACTTCCCTCTAAGCTGCTGCTTGGGCTCAGCTGTAGACAGGCCTCAAAGATTCATCTTTTGAGTCTTGACTTAAAGCACATTTCATTAGAAAATCCTTCCTGTCATTCAAGACTGAGTTAATTTCACCCTGCATTCAAGGAGCTAGTCACACACCTTATGCTCAGGATCTAATCATTGTACCCCTAGGCTATGACACATGGCTGCTACCTAGCAGGAAAGGAATTCCCATTGATGAGTGACTACATGAGCACACTGGAGCTACAAATGAAACATTTTTAATGTTTCTTTACCCCACGTCCTTTCATAAGTAGGGTTTTTTTTGGGGGGGAAATACTACAGAGTTCCTTCAATATAGAAATAATGCTACTGTAAAAGTTAGCTGGAGATGTGCCTACAAAAGACAGATGTCTGTGTCTTGGTAAATCTGTGAAACTCTGAGTTACACAAATGAAACTCATTTCTTTTTATTGTGGAATGGCTCAGAACATTTAAAAATGAACGGCTTCTATGTAAACTGTTAATTACTGCTTGCTTGGGCCAAAGAAGCCTTTTGTGACCTACACATCACTGCCTATTGGCCACCCATCCTATCCCAAAGATGTTCAGCACGCTAAAGAGAGTGAGAGTATTGATGAAAATTACAGCCCTGTGCTTTGACCCTGCTGACCAGTTAGAAGCGACAGCAGAAAACAGATTAAAATATAATCAGACAATCAAGTACACAGGACATCTGTACAAATCCCTACACTGGTATTACTGAGAAGACAAGTGCTGAACACAGTAAAGAGAGAGAAGGTGCTTACTCAGGTCTTCAGGGAAGGTGTATTCCAGAATTGTGACAGATGGGCTGGAGTCCTTATTCAAATACCTGAAGGAACAGTGTTCCAGGAGTGGTGTGATGGCTAACCTTGGTTGTCAACTTGTCGACACATAGAATCAATGAAAATCTGTCTCACTTCAAGAAATACATTACAAAGCACACACACACACACACACACAGAGAGAGAGAGAGAGAGGGAGAGAGAGGGAGAGAGAGAGAGAGAGAGAGAGAGAGAGAGAGAGAGAGAGAAGAGAGACAGAGAGAGACAGTGACAGAAAGACAGACAGACAGAGAAAAAGACAGAGAGAAACAGAGACACAGAAATTCAGAAAAGGGGCAAAAGTCAAAAACTCACTAAATAGCTCTTTGGACAGTGCCTTAATAAAGAGAAAGCTATTCAAATGAACTAGGGTGTGTTTCAAGTTTTCTGATGACTTGTTGTTTGTTTGTGTCTATATTGAGCAAATACAGTGAGATTTCATAATGCGCAATTTCCACTAAGGAACATGAAATGACAGCTCAGACATTGGATAGATCCACCACAGCTTCAATGACTTAACTCTTTTAGCTCCTGCATGAAAGAAACTCAATAAAGTTTGATTCAAATTTGATGACATTTTAAAGATGTAGAAATCCCTCCATTTCCAGTGGTGTGGAATGAGGCTGAGGGTAAGTAACTCTTTTGATTATTTTAATTAAAATGCTGGAGGAGGATGGGGCAGGTAACACACATTGAGGATCTCAGCACACAAATGGCTGAGGCATGAGGACTACCACAAGTCTGAGGCTAGCCTTGTTTACATGATGGGTTATAGATGCCAGGCCTGGCCATGGAGTGAGACCCTAACACAGGAAATTCCTTCCCTCAGGAAATGCCTGAGAAAAGGCTGAATTGCCTATTTATATTTTGTCTATAAGATCTGGTTTTATAAAATATGATCGTATGCTAAGTCAAAGAACAAAGAGACAAAACAAACAAACGTGAAAGGGAACGGGATTATAAAGGCAAACTAGGGAACAAATAGATCTTAGTTTCAGGATTACATCAGCCCTTCGATATTATGACTGAGTTATTTCTCTCTTTAAAGAAATATTCACCTTTGTGTTTACTATGGATTTTAATTTTACATTATTTTTCTTAAAAGAAACACCATGAAGCCATCTCTAGCTATTCGCTTATGCATTATGAGTAGTGATAGTTCTTAAGTGTTTGTATATCATATCATGTAATATCGCATCATATCTTATAGCATGTCATGTCATATCATGTCATATCATAGCATATGACCAGGACAACATTACACACACACATGTATTCTAGTAGCATTCATAAAACTTCTGTAACATTTAATTAGTAAAATAAGATATCTTTGACAAGATGTCCTAGAGGACAAAGGAACTTGCCACTAAGCCTGATGACCTGAACTCAATGGCAGGGACCCATATTTTGAAAGAGAGTGTCTACTATATCTACTCCCTGTAAGTTTTCCTTTGATGTTCATTATTCCCTCTCAAATAAATAAATACAAATTAATACACTAACTACTAGGCTTACTAAATATATAACTTACTAATCTACATAAAGAATGTAAAAATTATTGGATGTAATAGAGTACTGTAGAATGTTTCTGTTTGGGGCTTATGAAGATTGCTCAGTGAAGACCAATCACACACATGTAAGGAACTGAGTCTAAATTCTCAACATGCATGTTTTTTTGTCTATTTATCTTTTTAAAGCCAGGCATGGCAGTTTATATATAACCCCAACACAGAAAAGGCAGAAACAGAGGTTTCCCGTTGCTGGACAGTTTAGCCAACTAGTAAGCTCCAGGCTCAGAGAGAGAGACTCTGTTTCAAAAACAAGCAAACAGAAAGATAAAAAAAATAGTACAGGAAGGCATTTGACACTGACCTCTGCCCCCACACATGTGAGCACACAGAAGCATACGCACCTGCATAGTTATGTGTTTGCATACATTCCATCATTTTCTCCAATGGACATTGCCAAGAGCAGCAATATCTACATAGGCAAAATAGAGGCTAACCTTGAGAGCATCTTTGCAGATTTGAGCACAGAGCCTGGGATATCATGTTAAAATGTGCATGCACTTCTTTTGAATTAATAGTGTGATATTCCTATGTTGCAGAAGTCTATAGAAACATAACTTTTACAATAACCTAACTACCTCCTGTCTGAATCTCAGCACTTCTCTTTCCTTCTACAGAATACCAATGCTATCAGTAGTTGGAGTGGTGCTAAGACTTGAACCTGGAGCTCTATGTGTGCTAGACATAAACCCCCCTGCTGGGCTGCATCTCCAGCCCTGCCCTTTAGCAAGCATGTGAGAGTTTTCCTGTGGAATCTATGTGGGCAGAAATACGCTTTGATACAACTGTTCAAAACATTGTGTACCTTCCTTATTTCACAGGACAACAAACAAGAAAACATTTTCACCTGTATTTAAAGCTTTTGATTTTGATTTGTGTTTTCTGTGGCTGAGGAATAGCAGCCCATGTTATAGATAAAAGACAGTATTAAACAATTTCACAATAACTAAATTGGTGTCTACCATTTTCCTGTTTTTAACATGTTCAACCTTATTTTGTCAAATTGCAGTGGCTTAAAAGTTGGTATTTTCTTTCAATGTTAAATAATAATAATATATGTTTGATTGTAGTGACAGAAATATCCTAGCCTTGTTTCTTACTTTAGTGTGAACATTTCTAACCCCCAAACTCCTTAGTCTACCATAACATGACTTCCTGATAAATACATTATAATCTGAAGATGCTGCACACCAAATATGCCCTTAGTTTGCCCAACACACAAACACTACCACTTAGCAAGCTCCCAACAGTGTGGTGTCTATGGATTCCCTAACTGGGAGTTTCGAGGCCTTCAGTCACCACCAACATCAGGGAAGTGTGCCATACCACCTGCTACTGACCCAGTAGCAAAAAGTACAGTTTCTCCAGAGTGTGTACGGTCTGTATGATGTTAGAAAGTCAGTGAATTGTAAGACGAAACACTCATTGTAAGATCAGACCATCTAAACTCTCCTGTAATCATGTTACATTAAAAGCTACTGTAAACACATTACATCATGTTGATGAAGAAAGTGTACAGTAGCCACTCTACAGAGACCCACAGTGGACGTTGAGACTACAGTGTGAGTAACCACAACCACATTTTTTTCCTCTATGCACAGTGCCTATGATACAAACTATCTGATTAAATCTTTCAACAGTCCTATAAACAGGAAATATTTTTTACTGTACACACATCATATACCTGCCACAGGGCCTCAGGATGCTCCTGCTACATGCCTTCCCTGTCAGGATGGACTAACACCCCCAACTATGGAACAAAATAAATCCTGTCTCTAAAACAAGAAAACAACACAGGGTACCCGGAACTAGGCTGCCCTTCATCCTGCGGGGTATGTAGTAGGCCTGCACTTCTCATCCTGTCTTATAGTGAATGCCTTTGATCACCTCTTGCTCAGTCTCTGTAGTTATAGCTGCATTTAGCATAGAGGGGCAGGAGAAGAGACACTAGTCAGAGGTTCCAGAAAGACTTTAATGGATCACAGCCCTCAGTGCTACTACCAGGGCTGTGGATGTCAATGACAACAGATTGAAAAGCATATGGTTTCACCTGCCCCTCAGACTACATTCTGTCAAAACAGATTCCTCTCTGTGGAACTGGGGTCATACATGCTCAAAGGCCTGTCAGAGTGTTCTTGGTTCTCAATGTTAGCGATTTTTGATTTTGATTTCTTCCCCAAACCTCTGTGTTATTCCAAAGGGAGAAAGTAGCTTAATGGCATTTCCTTTTCTAGTAAAAACCAAGAACTTTCATATCCTTTCCCTGTAGGAGTGTGTTCCTTTTGTCCATGACATATCTTAGTATCTTCATTAGCATGTCACACAGCCTTTTGACCTCTTAGGGGTCTCAAGGACTTCAGTGAGTTTCGTCAACTCCACCATTTTTGCCTCAGTACTTCTTCGTGGGGGGGGGGTTGCATCACACCGGAGGCCACCTTGAACACAGTTTCATCTCCCACAGCATGTCCTTTGGGTTTTGTCACATCATAATCTGAACCCCTCTCCCCTTAGCCTTTCAAGTCAAGGACAGAAAGCTGAGGGCCTACACATCTGTTTTTAACTCTCTTTTCTGCTACCCATTAGGGTGTGGGTCAGAAAGAGGGGAACCCTTCTTTGTCCTTTTGTCGGGACAAGACCTCCTCTATTCTATTATCATCTGTTCCTTTGGGTGGGGTTTGTTTTGGGACTCTCACACGTCAGTACTTATCTGATATGGTCAGAAGCCTTCTCATCCATCAATGTGTGTGGAAGAATTAGTGTGAATAGTCAACTTGACACAGCTTACAGTCACCTAGGATGAGAGTCTCAATGAGGGCTTTGTAGGTCAGAGTGTCCTGTGGACCTGTCAGTAGGGAATTGTCTTGATAACCTTAACTAACATGGGAAGACCTAGCTTGGAAGTGGGCAGCACCATTGCCTGCTTTAGAGGCGAGGCCCTGGTCTGTTAAGAGTAGAGAAAGATAGCGAGCCCTAAGCATGCATACATTCATTTTCTCTCTGCTTTGGACTGTGGATGCCACCTGCCTTCTTGAGTTCCTTGCTATGACAGACTGTAACCTGGAGTTGGGAGCTATAGTAAAACTTTTCTCCCTAAGGCTGTCTCTGCATCAGGGCAACAGAAACAAAATTAGGATAGGGCCCAAGTCAGAACCCATGCCAGAAGTATTCTAAATAGGTGTACGAGCACACCTGTTCTACACAGGTGTCACACACCTGTTCCACACAGGTGTCTTACCATCCTGGTATCGTTGCCATGCATATTTGAAACACTCATTCCCCCACACTCCAGAAATTAGTGAAGAAATTGGGTGTGTTTTGTGTTGTTATTGTTGTTGTTGTGTGCTGTTTGTGTGTGCACATGCATTTATATATGTGTGCTAATACAGAGTCTCATTTTGTAGTTTTGTCTGGAACGTACTGTGTGGCCCAAGCTGGCCTTGAATTCATAGAAATCCTCCTGCCTCAATCTCCCATGTGCTGAAATGACATGACAACACTATTTGGTTTATGTCATATCAACAGAGTAGGAGAAGGTGAATATTTTTGTTTTTATCAACTTCAGGGAAACTTAGAATCTATAATGAGATAAAATTAGCAATGGGAGGTTTAGTAATAAGACACAGTAAATTGTCATTTTCCTGCCATAGGGACGTTGGAGGCATGTTCCAACATTCATCGCTATTTAGCATCCAGTTTTCATAAAGCAATCTACTGTCAACTCTAATTAATTCTACCTTTCAACAAGGAACTTAGGATTGGCTGCTTTGTTATCCCATTCTTATATGTCAAGAAGCTGAAGCAGAGAGGTTAATTAAATGACTTATCCTGATACCCGTGGGCTATGTTGGCAAGCCTGAGTCTTAACAGGGTTGCTGGCACACATACCCCAAGGGATGGAAACTTAAGCAACTGGATTCCAGCAGGGGGCACCAGCTCCATTGTAAATTTGGGCACACCCTAGCTTTCTATGAATTCAAAATCTTACAAGATGGTATACCCAAGAAGAAAATGGACCCCCTAAGTGTCTAGGTATGGTGGCCTTCCTCAAACTCGGAGTACTAGCCTTGGCCGTTAAACAGGATCTAACACATCTTTCAGGTGCCTGTTTTGAAGAGTTCAAAGCAGGAAGCCTTTGGCCCAAGGTTCAATTCATTCTGATGTTTAGAATCTCAAAGATAAACATCCACTCCTTAGGATCCTAAGACATCTGCCCCTCCTTTTCTTAAGGACAACAACAAAATTCCCCTGGAAAGTCAGCTCCATTATGGTTGCTGCTGTCAGGACCTGGGGAATTCTTAGCTGAGTGCAAAGCAAAGGAGGATGAATGTACAAATGCACGGTGTCATAATCAGCCCAGGGTGTCCCACAAGAATGTAAAGCCCTGAGTGATTTCTTTCTTGACACTCTTGTTTGGGGATATGTCCTTCAAATCCATTCACATTTGTACTCCTGTCTCCCACCCTTTGCATGACAAGCTCTAAATAATAATAATAACAATAATAATAATCTGGTATTCAACTTTGGGCTCTATGGTGATATTATGGGTCATCTCAGGCATCCTTAACTATTCTTGCTCATAAAAAGAAAACGGTTATCCAATCAACCCAGTACATCCTTTAATCTATCACAATTAGGCAGACATAATGACCTCACCCAGACAAAGACAAACACTAGACTGGTATCTCTCCTGTTTTCCTATGACTACGAATCACTTGAAGATGAATAAATACATATTTGAGACAAGCATGGCAGTGCTCATCACCCATTTATAATCCCACTACTCATGAAATTTGGAAGATTGAGGCAAAAGGATCATAAATTCAAGGCCAGCCCAAGACACACAGTAAGGTGAGACTTGCTTATGTTACATAGCAAGACCCTGTCTCATTGAAAGCAAAGGAGAAACATAGATTCTGATTTCAAATGTCTTGGGAAAGTCAGATTCTTCATGGAACCAGCTCCTAGGTGTGAAGAAAGCTGTTGGCCCTGTGGGTCATGTGCTGAGGGGCAAGTCCCTAGAAGGCAGGGTTCATTTCCTTCAGCTTCCGAGATAGGCTATGTTGAAAGGGTTCTCTTCCATGATCTTTCTCTACACAAACATGTCAGTTCCAAAAGAGGATTACATCTCAGCAAAATGCTCTAATGTTTTGAACTCTGAGTGCAAACTGATACCCATTGAGTGGGTTACTCCTGGTCCTTCTTGGAAATGGGGGAAGTCCAAAGTCACTGGACACAGCAACACTATTTGCTTCCAACCTTTCTGTGATCTTCTTAGTAAGGTAAACATAGAAAAACCAGAGACCTCTACTTCTTTGAGGTGATTGTTTTAAATCTAGAGAAGCAATATGGCTGTTGTCTGATCTTTATTTTGGCTTAAAGGAATATAATAGACACATATCCCAGTCATTTCCTTATACCAAATGGATTCAAGATCACTACTGAAAAGTTCATTCCGGGCTGCTAAAAATAGAATATATGTGTTGGTCTAGAGGCAGGGGTGTGGAGAAGAGGAAAGACCATTTGCTGAGTGTCGAGAAAGAAGACATCTTTGCTGAGCAATGCCCCTTATTTAATACCAGGTCTTAAACCTGGTGATCTCATCATCCATTGAGTCTACAATGCTGTCGTTTGACAAAGGGAAGCTGAATCTTAAGGCAGCTTCAGCTAGTTCAAGTTCACATAACCACTGTGGTAGTGGAGCCCTCCAGGCTCTAACCAAGCTTTCAAATTCTTGTCCCTTTGTCCCTTTTATCAGAGACTCACAGACACAAAGTCCCGATGTGTCCCCACATATAGGGAATCAGATCACAAACAGGGCACTTGTCATTCATTGCCCAGATTATATTTCCTAAATTCTTCTAAAGCTTTCTGTGTATTTCCACATACTTTACATAAATCCTGTCATTCTTGGTGTTTTCTGTATGATTCATTTAAGTTTTAAAATACTTCCAGACGTACCTACACAGGAGTTAAATGTGTTGAGTATATTCAGGTGCCTGTGTTGAGCTCCATAACTAGTGTACATAGCATACATTAGGTGAGGAATGTTAACTCTTCTCATTATTCTCTATTCAGAAATAGTTGATCTCTAGTAGCCTACAATGGTATCAAAGAGAAAGACTTACTGCCAGTCTATCTAAAATGCACATTTCCGCTATAACATTCAAGATCATAAGCCAAGAAAAGGCCAGAGATTTTATACTCTAGGAACATGGCTCATTTACTATGTAAAGTTATTTCCTGTTGCTTTAACAGAATGCTCGAGACTGGTACTTTATAATATAAAGAGGTTTGTTTGGCTTTTAATCACAGTGGCTTCAGGGATCTAAACCACTTGATGTCAGCATTCTGCTAAGAATTTTCTATCCTTTGTTTTGTTTCTTAAGATTTACTTATTATTATTATTTTTAATGAATGTGAATACACTGTTGCTGTCTTCAGACATGCCAGAAGAGGGCATGAGATCCCATAACAGATGGTTGTGAGCCACCATGTGGTTGCTGGGAATTGAACTCAATATGACTGGAGAAGCAGCCAGTGCTCTTAACCATTTAGCCATCTCTCCAACCCCCAGGATGTATTGTATGAATTAGAACATGATAGAGAAATGTGTTGAGAAAAGCCTAAGCACAAGGTGTGCTTTGTTTTTATAATAACCTGATCTTAACAGAACTCACTATGAAATGAGCATGAAGGCCCCACCGCAGAAACACTACACTGGAAACCAAGAAAACAAGTGTCTCAGGGACAAACCACATCTGGTCCATAACACCAGCTGACACGTTGGAAGATGCTGGCCCCAGCAGGTCTAGTTACCTGAGACAAGTACAAGACCTATGAATCTGCCTTTAAAGCAGGTTCCCAGCAAGGCCAACCTTGTTCACAGAGAATCAGGGATGTAAACTTTGGAATCCACAGATGAAATTCAGCTTTTCAAATCCTAACCAAAATCTCAAGTGCACACCAGTGTTGACAAACACTTTTTCTAGAAAAAAAGAGAGAGTTTGTAGCTTTAACTGTATTTTAAAAGAGTTAAAATTAAATGCAATTAGCATTTAATGGGTAAACCAGGAAGATTCAACTGTAGATACTACACAGGCTGTTCTCAAAGACAATGCTATTGTTAATAGCATTCATGATAATACATAGAAGTGAAAATCATAACATTCTAGTGGTTTTAGTCTCTAGCATACCATCACTAAGAAAGAAAGTCAAAATAAATGATACAAGACAGACACACACAATCTTCACATGATAAAAGCATATTCTAGAGAGACTGGTATTTTTAATTTTCCTTCTGCAGATGGCTCTGCAACCACAAGCCTGTTGGAATCTACATTAATATGGTGTAAAATAACCTGGAAAACTTTCATGTAGGATGATTTGCACCAGCAGACTATCTACACCTACTCCATATTAATATCAAGTTCTCAGTGGTAAAGATGTCATCTCAATATTGATGTTATTGGGGTGCATATTTAGAAGCTGGAATCACTCTACTTGACAAGTCACCTCTATAATAAGACCACAGAGCATATGGGTTCATGTACATGTGTGGTGTCTGCTCATACATGTATGTATTTATATGTATGTGTATGTACATGTGTACATGTCTGTGGCAGTGCTTGTGTGTAGGTGTGTATGTGCATGTATGCCTACTTGTGAGTGTGTATACATATGTGTATGCAGGTGTATGTCTACATTCATGTCTAGATATATGCATTTGTGTGTGTGTGTGGATGTGTGTGTATTGTGCCTATAAATGAGTTTATGTCTGTGTATTTTGGCAGTAGCTATGGCTGACCAATGCACATGAAGTAAGGTTTCTGAGCCAGTCATATTTCTTTAAAAGTACTGGAGTAAAGCAAGCTATATCACCATCCAATGCTGTGATTGATGCTTTAAAATACCGAAGGACATCAACCACATTGCCCCTCAGTACATGAAGCAAAAGCCTGTGAGAAAAAACAATGAATAAGAATCTACAGATGGTAAGAAGAGGAAAGCGGAATAGCCAATTAGGTGAGGAGAAGGATGGGAAGGTAAGACAGAGGGGAGCTGGGGAAAGAACAGCTAACACTGAGCATACTGAAAAAGCCATGTGAACATCCTATACTTTATAAGCTACACACACACACACACACACACACAAGACTAGTTTATTTGGACTCATGCTACACAAGTACCATGTTCATCTCCAAAGCTGTTCCTACCAGATGTCAGCTTTGGGATACCTCCCCGGAATTGTTAGTTAAAGTCATCCTGGAGACCCTCAAACAATACAGGTTACAATAGAACCATTGAGAACCTATTCCTGAAGACAATGCACACTTTGATCACAGAACATAAAGAAATCAGGTTGGTGTTGGCTGGGATGCTTCTTCCATAGCTGACTCTCACAGCAGTGGGAGGTGCAGGCACTAAATAGAAATGTCACCAGCAGTTCTAACCAGCTCTGAACACTTTGACTAGAATAGCAACAGGCCTCAGAAGTAATGCCCATGGATACAATAATGGCATGAGAGCTACAGGAGTAACCAATCTCTCCTCCTCCAGGTTACATTTAAGATCTACTCCATAGAAGAGATCACATGACTGATATTACAAATATGAACAAGAAACCATGGCTGGGGAAGCTCATAGGCCCCAGGGTGAAGCTACTACTATTATCCTGCAAGATACATACAATAACAGAGTGATCTCTACATTTACCTCTTGTCTTTGTTGCTTACTATACTGTTATCAAACATCGATCAAAGGCAACTTGGAACAGACATGGCTTGTTAACTTTACAATTTATAGCTCATCACGAAGGAAAGCCAAGGAAGTAACTCAAGGCAGGAGTCTAGAGGCAGAATCTAAAGCAGAGACTATGGAGGGATGATGCTTACTGGCTCACTCTTCTAGTTTGCTTCCTAATAAAACTCAGTACCACCTGCTCAGTGACAGTACCATCTGTGGGCTGCACTCTCTTGTATGAGCTATCAATGAAGTGAATTCCCCTAACTTGCCTACATCCCAATCTGATGCAGCATTTGTCAGTTAAGTTTTCCTCTTCTCAGATGACCCAGTTTATGTCAAATTGCTAAAAAAAAACAAAACAAAACAAACAAACAAACAAAAAAAAACCTATCTACCATTATTGGTCCTTTGACAATATGACAAACACATATATCACTATTAAACAACTTATCTTTCCCTTCTAACTTATTCCCAATATCTCATGTTACTATCACAATATGAAACATACTTTAACTTTTAAATAGCAGTCTTTTTAAAAAATTTTCAAACACTTTAAAAATTCAGTTTCTTTAAACTATCCAATGCCTCTTTAAAACTCCAAATAACTGTGGGATCCTATAAAAGCAAAAATAACATACATACCTCTTATTCTAAGAGGGAAGAACCAGGCACATTTACAATCAGATCAAAGTAAATTCAATAATGTAAGAAGCTCAGTGTTCAGTGACTGAGATTCACCCATGGTATGCTGAGCTCCAACAGGCTTGGATAAACCCATCTCTCTGGATCTGCACTACAGCATGCACAGCTTGTTCTTGTAGACTCAGGCTGGTTCCATTCTACACCTGCTGCTGTTCTTTGTGGTCAATGCACTATCCTAGCATCTCTACTATGCTTGGGTCAAACTACAACTGGGTTACACCTTCACTAATAGTGGCTCTTCCTGGGCCCTCTTCAGGGACAATAATCTTGCCATATGGTGCCAAGTTTCAGCCTATCTCTATGACCCCTTCTTGCCTTCAAAACCAGTATCACATGGGATTACTGAACACTCAGTCCTTTTTCAGATCAAAGTTCCAAGCACTTCTACAATCTAACAGCCAGCACCCTACCCCGCACACAGACCAAACAGCATGCTCAGGTCTGGAAAAATTGCCACTGCCCACAATCCTGGTTCCTGTTGTTATTTTCATTACTTTCTGTTTCTGTGATAGAACATTGACCAAAAGCAACTTGGAGAGAAAAAGATTTATTTCACTTTTCAGATTATAATCCATCATGGCAAAAAGGTCAGTGCAGCAACTTGAGGTAGGAATCTGGAGACAGGAACTGAAGCAGAGGCTGCAAAGGAACTCTGCTTATTGTCACAGCTTACTTAGTTTGCTTTCTTATAAGAAAACACAACTGTGGTCACCTCAGTGGGTTGAGCCTCCTACATCAGTCATTAACGAAACAAAAGAAAACAAAACAAAATACTTACAAGTTTCTTTCTTCCCATATGACCCGGTTGTATCAAGTGGACAAAAAAACTAACCAGTACATTTCTCTACTCATAGTGCAGTTCTCTGTCTTCATCAAAGAACTGTTTGTTTGTTTGTTTGTGCGTGCGTGCGTGCGTGCGTGCGTGCGTGCGTGCGTGCGTGCGTGCATGTGTGTTTCAGGGGTAAACTCAGATACTTACAACTGGTCTGTGTAGATGACAAGGGTTTGTGTAGTGTCTATAACACACACCTTCAGCTCAAGGATCAGGGACAATCATGGAAGAGGAAGAAGAAGGAATGTAAAAGCCAGAGACTGGGAATGATCAAAGCCAAACACAGTCTTCTGCACAGCACAGGACCACTGCACTCATGAACTCCCAGCTTCTGTGGTTGCCTACATAAGGCCTACACAAGATCAAGGCAGTCAGCATGACAGCCTGGGTGAGGGAAGGCCTCTCCAGCCTCAATCCTGGAGGAGGAGCTACTGACGAATCATAATAGCTAATAGAAGAGAATGAGAATTGTATTTAAGGACGTGGGTCCTGGTAGGTTGACTGTGTTCTATTTCTAGCCATATATGGCCAGCACAAATTCAACTTGGTGAATTATACATAAAGAAGATAAGAAGTTGGAAGGGAGTGGGAGGTCAGGTTGGTTCTAGGAGAATATGATTAAAATGCATTGTGTTCATGTCTGAAATTCCCAAAGAATTAACATAAATATTACATTTTTAAAGATACAATGTGAGTGCCATGACTGCATAGCTAACCCCTCTCTCATCTTATCTTTGGAACATAAGAGAGCTTCTTCTGAGAAATAAACAATACATTTCTAGCCAGAATTCTTAGATAACAGCAAGCATTTCTTACCTACTAGTTTGCCATTTTCCAAATTAGTCCTTGACAGGCTACAGTGGCAGTTCAGAAGCTGGGGCTCAGGGGTAGGGCACAAAACTGTATCTACAGCTGGATACCAGGAAGGAAGAAGAGACAAGAAAGGAAATAGGCCCGTGAAGCTTCAGGAAAAGGCACCAGGGTAGTTACCAACAAATATTTCTAGAAAGCCTGGAAACAGAGGTGCTCTTTTCAGCACTTAAGTTACAACTTTCCAGTCTGTTTGCTTTAGTAAACTAACCACATGATAATGAAGCTTTCATACTTTCCTGATATGCCGCCCCTTCAGTTATGCCTCAAGAAGTTCATTAAATTTTAATCATTTAATCTTGAAGAAGAAAAATGCTTTTCTTAATCAGAATTCTTAATAGGTTTATTTGTTCTGCCTGTATGAGCAGCCACTCTGAAGTCTCTTAAAGAAAACAAGGAAAAGGACAGCATTTTCAACAAATGGTGCTGGTTCAACTGGAAGACAACATGTAGAAGAATGAAAATTGATCCATTCTTATCCCCTTGTACAAAGCTCAAGTCTAAGTGGATAAAGGACCTCCACATAAAACCAGATACACTGAATCTAATAGAAGAGAAGGTGGGGAAAAGCCTCGAATACTTGGGCACAGGGGAAAAGTTCCTGAACAGAACTCCAATGGCATATGCTCTAAGATCGAGAATTGACAAATGGGACTTCATAAAATTGCAAAGTTTCTGTAAGGCAAAGGACACTGTCAATAGGACAAAACGACAACCAACAAATTGGGAAAAGATCTTTACCAATCCTTCATCTGATAGAGGGCTAATATCCAATATATACAAAGAACTCAAGAAATTAGACTCCAGACAACCAAATTACCCTATTAAAAAATGGGGTATAGAGCTTAACAAAGAATTTTCAACGGAAGAAACTCGAATGGCCGAGAAGCATCTAAAGAAATGTTCAGCATCCTTAGTCGTCAGGGAAATGCAAATCAAAACAACCCTGAGATTCCATCTCACACCAGTCAGAATGGCTAAGATTAAAAACTCAGGTGATAGTAGATGCTGGAGAGGGTGTGAAGAAAGAGGAACACTCCTCCATTGTTGGTGGGACTGCAAGATGGTGCAACCACTTTGGAAATCAGTGTGGCGGTTCCTCAGAAAATTGGACATAGCATTACCCGAGGATCCAGCTATATCACTCCTAGGCATATACCCAGAAGATGCTCGAACATATAACAAGGACATACGCTCAACTATGTTCATAGCAGCCTTATTTATAATGGCCAGGAGCTGGAAAGAACCCAGATGTCCTTCAACTGAGGAATGAATTCAAAAAATGTGGTATATTTACACAATGGAGTATTACTCAGCTATTAAAAACAATGAATTCGAGAGGTTCCTAGGTAAATGGATGGAACTAGAAATTATCATCCTGAGTGAGGTAAGCCAATCACAAAAGAACACACATGGTATTCACTCACTGATTATTGGATATTAGCCTAGAACCTTGAAATGCCCAAGATGCAACTCACAGGCCACATGAAGCCCATAAAGAAGGAAGACCAAGTGAGGGTGATTCGGTCCTTCTTAGAAGGAGCAACAAAATACTCAAGGGAGCAAATATGGAGACAAAGTGAGGGACAGAAACTGAAAGAGGGGCTGTCTGAAGACCATTCCACCTGAGTATCTATCCCATGTGCAATCACCAAAGGTAGATGCTGATGTGGAAGACAGGAAGTGCATGCTGATAAGAGCCTGATATGGATATCTCCTCAGAGGCCTTCAAGAATCTGACATATTCAGAGGCATATGCTCACAACTAGCCATTGAACTGATCATGGGGTTCTCAATAGAGGAGTTAGAGTGAAGACTGAAGGAGCTGAAAGGATTTGCGGCACCATGAGGAGAGCAACAATACCAACCAACCACAGCTCCCAGGGTCTAAACCACCAGCCTGGGAGCACTTAGGGGGGGATCCAGGGCTTCAGCTGAATATGTAAAAGTGGAGGGCCCTGCTGGGCATAGGTGGAAGAAGAGAACCTTGACCTCATGAAGGCTGGATGCCCCAGGGGGTGGGAATTTTGAGGGTGGGGAGGTGGGAGTGGGGGGGGGTAGATAGAGGTTACATCCACAGAGAAGAAGGAGGAGGGGCGAGGGGATTGGGGGTTCCGAGGGGGTAGTGGGGGATGGGGTAAGGGGACAACATAGGAAATGTAAATAAATCATCCAATAAAAAAAAAAAACCTAATACTAAAAAAAAAAAAAAGAAAAGAAAACAAGGGCTGGAGAGATGACTCGGAGGTGTCATCTCTTTTTACATTTAAAAAATAAAGAAAACAAAGCCAAGCTGAAGGACCCCCCAGTTCTTTCTTTGGTGGTGAAAGCTTCCTATTTGCCTCTTAAGAGAGTCCTTGCCTCATTAATTCACCACAGGAGAATTCATGCAAAGGTATATTGCTACTTGGAGAAGTTCCCTCTATGAAAGAAAAGTAACAGGTAACCTTTCATGTAGCATCTAACCTACAGGTAAAAGCACATACTAAATGCATACGCCCTTTAAGGGTAGTGAAGAGTCCAGAACGTCATCCTCAGCCTGCACAACCTCAATTCCCATGGAGTGCACAGCAAAAAATAGGATCCCTGGAAAGGCTACAAAGAGTTTTGAAACTAAAAAGTTCACTCAGGCTTTGACACTTACCACACATGTACTTTTAGAGACCTGTATTACATGGTGCTACAATTGAAAAGAAAACATCAAAACATGTTGTCTCGTGCAAATATGAAACAATAGATCATGTCTATAGCATCTGCTTCAAGTTAACTGCAGATGTGAAATGTTGATAAAATTTATTATCAATGGTAGGTGTTTTACACTTTACGTTGTATCACAATTTACTTAATTGGTTCAGACATATTTTAATAAATTTGATCTTAATCCAATCAGACATAAATATCCTGAAAGATTTATGCAACTATTATTATGATACCTGAGAACTCTCAGGCAAAACACTTTCAACGGTATCTTCTTGTACTTAGGAGTCTGGGCTTTCATTTTCAGAGTCTATGGCATGTCCATAATATAATATTCTTTTTATTTGAAGAACATTTTACTGCTTTAATGTTAAAATCTGAATTTTGGATTTTGGAAAAAAGACAAGAGAGGAAGAAGAAAAGACACAGTTTCCATCCAAGCACGTAACTGTCCAGCCTAGATACTGCCTGTGTCTGAATCAACATAGGAAGGTGACTGGAAAATGCCCAGCTTCCTGGCCAGGTCACAGCCATGACTTTTGAGCCAAATGAACAATCCCAAGAAGAGGCTTCTTCAGGTCTTCAGGTTTACGCTGGGGTAAAAGCCACTTTCCTAGGAACCTCAGTAGCTACTTACAGCTCCAAGTTAAACACAAGTAACAGAAACAGATAAGCATTCTCTCTGGAGATGACCTGGGGCTTGTCTTATAATAGTCATGTAGTAAAGTAGAAGAGGGAAGAGGAAGAAAAAGGAAAAAATGGAAAAGAAAGGAAAATAGAGAGGGGGAGAAGATGAAAAAGGAGAGAAGAGAGAAAAAGAGGAGGAGAAGGGAAGAGGGAGAAGACTAGAGGGAAGAGAGAGGGAAAGAGAGGAGAGGAGAGTGGAGAGGGGACGGGAGAAGAGGGGAAGGAGAAGGAAAACTTGATTTTCACTGAAAGCACAGTGGCATTGTTCCTGTTTGATCGGTGTTATCATTTGATCCCATAAACTGTGCCATTCATGAGGGAGACATACATGAGTGTTAATATTCTCACTAACTAAAACCTTTGCACATTAAAACTCACCTCAAAGTCACATTCAACAACTAGCCCTTAATTGTGACTGTGAACTCTGTATTGTCAAGCACAGATTCTTTTTTCCAACTTCAAAACAGACCTAAGTGGTAGCTCTGTTCTGAACAACTGACCAGCAGTCACCTGAGATCATAAAACACTAGGATGCAAAACCCTAAAGGAAGGAGGAGGTATGGCCATCCCAGCGCAGACATCCCAGCATGGACTGCTACACGAGAAAGTGGATCTGTTCTCAGAGCCCCCTGATGAGGACAGAAAACAGGGCATTACTTTGAGAACTCTGAAATATTACAGAGATTTATTTTGAGGACCAAATTCTCAGGAAAAGAACACTGAATCATATCAGTCCTTCAGCGTGTGTGTGTGTGTGTGTGTGTGTGTGTGTGTGTGTGTCTGTCTGTCTGTCTGTGCATGCGTGCACATTCTATTATAAAATATAAACAAGAAAACTCTTCTTTTTAAGCTTTGGGGTAATAAGCACCCTATTGGCCACTGTCATTTTTAGTGTTTGTTGTAGACATAAAGTCCATGAGTCTCAGAGAGGAATGGTCCACTGTGACTCTTGATGACAGGCAGAAGTACATAGAGATAAAAATTTATGACACAAGGCATTAACTCAGCCTTGGCTTTGACAGTGGGTCTCATCCCTTGCAGACTCCTTGTGTGACTTATGGTGCTAACCTACCTTAGTGGTTCAATGCACCATTAACTTTTATCTTCAGGATATTCCCCACATGAAACTCCAATAAGCCCCAGCAATGTAGTGCAATAAATTTCTCATAAGTGGGGATCGCTAATATGTCTCTATAGAAAACATGATTATTTTTCACATATGAAAATGGTTAAACTAAAAATTTAATGACTAGATCTGGAAAAGCTCCTTTAGGTCAGAAAAAAAAGAATTTAATCTGTAATGTGATTTATGGCCATCAGTGCACCAAACCTCACTACCCAGCCATCGCTCACAGTAAAATGTGCTATGATAATGCTCCCCTTTGGATGATGCCTGGCTTTGTCCTTCCGGTGGTATTTGGTGATATCCGGTTTAGCCCTATAGGCGGTGTTTGGTGACACCCAGCTTTGTCCTATGGGTGCTATCTTGTATCTTGACAATTCTTTTAAAGACAGAAGACTATCTACATCCTTCAGCTATCAAAATTGCTGACCTATGACTAAAAGAATGGTCAGGAGTCATGCTTTTCCATTCTTAGAATTACAGCATTCTATTCCATCATGAAAGTAATGTACAATAATGAGAGTAAGGGTTAAAAGGCAATGAAAGAAGACAGCTACTTAAATTAAGCCATGTGCACAATTAGCCAATGTATTGGGAGCTGCATTGTCAGGCATGAAAACTTGTAACATAAATTGCCCTGGGCAGGCCTAGGGCTGTATTTTCTTAAGGATTTTGGGACCTTTCATTCCACAGGAAATGCTGATAGAAGGCAAGATCAAGGGATGGTGTCTTGGTTATTTATAGCTGCCTGACAAACAAGTGAGGTTTGATTTAACTGTGTGTTGTTACCGAAGGATTAATCAAGATTTATGAAACTTCTTAACCATATGGTTATGTACTTATGGTTTTCACATAATTGTTTTCATACAATTAAAATATACTGGGAAGGAATGAATACATTGAAGTAAAAAAAATTACAGGATGTCCAACACAAGAAAAGCTGGACTGTGCTATTTGAATGAATCCATGTCAAGGCATCTAAATATTGTCATCATGTTCATTTTTAACCCTTGAAATTTGAATTTTAGTATTTGAATCTTTTTGTTGTTTTTCTTTCATTCTCTGTATCAGTTAGCTACGGCTGTGTAACAAATTAATGCTCTAAAACCTCACTCATCCATCATCTCCTGGGGTCTGGGGAGAGCAAGAGGACACAACTACTGTGGGTGCTCTACTTCAGGGAGTGTCATAAACTGTGATCTTAGGGGCACTCTGTGCCATTCAGGGCCACTCTGCCTCTGGGGTTCAGCTGAGACAGAACTGGATTCTAGTTCTCTAGGTATTTTTAGGCGAAATTTCTCTCCTCCCAGTCTGGTAGGCTGAGGGTTTTTTCAGAACCTTTAGTTCATCATGCCAGGTATTTACTCTGTTCTTCAGAAGCAAGTTGGGGGAACTTGGGTGTGACTGTGGAAGAGGAAATGGTAAATCAGAAGGTTACCATCACCATCTCCCCAAATATCTTTGGTTAATGTCTTGACTAGTTTTGTTTGTTAACTTGACATGAACTTGAGTCATCTGAGAGTAGGCAACTACAGTTGAGAAACGTCTCCATGATATTGTGCTGTAGGCAGATAAGCCTATCAGAGCATTTTTTGATATCGTGATTGATGCTGAAGCGCCCATTCCACTGTGGGTGGGGCCACCCCTGGGCTGATGGTTCTAATTTCTATAAGAAAGTAGGCTGAGAAAGCCATAGAAGCAAGCCAGCAAGTAGCATTTCTCTATGATCTCTGCATCAGCCACCTTACAGGGTCTCTCCTAGTTTGAGTTTCTGCCTTGGCTTTCAACAATGATCTGTGATTCAGGATATGTAAGCCAAATAAAATTTTTCCTCCTCAATTTCTCTTGGTCACAGTGTTTTATCACATTAAAAATAACCCAAAGATAGTGTAGAGTAACTCCATATATTCACAGTGTTCGGCATGGTGTTTCAATACATATACAATATGTGCCTTTGGGAGGTTACCATTCCCAGTTATACCTCATAAATACATACAATTCATTTTTCAAAGAGAAAAAAGACTGACCTAAACAGCCCAGGGGAATGAATACATTGTGAGCTACCAACTAATATTAAGAAGATTGAGAAGAAATGTGTGAGGAGAAAGAAGAAATGGATTCGGTTCTGTTTTGTGCATTACCTCTGTGAAGATCATGTATGACATATCGTGTAACTCCCTGCTCTGAGATCATGGGGAGATCAGGCTAACCCCAAAGACAGGAAAGCCATTAGCACACGAAAGTACTTCTGGGAACATGAGTGGAGGTCAAAGAATGTGAGGGCAATGGCAAGGAGCCTGGGGACAGGAAAGGAAAGATCAGAAAGGGAAGGAAGGGCGAGCAGCCACAGCTGTGCCAGCATTGCCCTGGTAATGGGACAAATAATAATAAATAAACACAGACCCAGGAGACTAGAGCAGAGAAGAGAGAGAGGGGTTTCTATTCCACTTTTGTTAAGCTGCAAAGGAATAACATAGGAGGAGTTATGTGTTTCCATTCGATTTTATACCTACGAAGGCATTAGAGGTGATGGGGAGAGTATTTTCATTTACTTAACGGGGTGGAAGATAGATTGTATTGGGTTTGGAACAATGAGAAGCAATGACAGCTCACACCATTACACACACACACACACACACACACACACACACACACACACACATCTGTTTTGTTTCCTTTCTTCAGTTGGCTAAATTTTGGTAAAGTGTGTTGGCCATGTGTAAAATTATGGCACTGTAATAATATGATGGTACAAATGGTTGCCAACTAAAACATTAAAATTACTCTTTTGTTTATTTTATGTGTGTGTGATCCTTGGTGTATTTATATGTACCTCTTGTGTTTGTGAGGCCTTAGACACTAGAAGAGGGTGCTGAATCCTCTTTAACTGGAGTTACAGGTAGTTGTGAGCTGTCATGTGGGTGACAGGGACCAAACTCTGGTCCTCTACGAGAACAGTAAGCACTCTTAGCAGCCTAGCTATTTCTCCAATCCCATTTAGATTATTGTAAGACTGGAAACCTAAATACATACAGAATGCCTAACTATAGAGGACATTTCGAACTAGCTTAAAAACATCTCACAGGTTGGTGAGGGTAAAACTCTATGGTCTGAAGAGGCGAACTGTGATTTCTCTGTACTTTAGCAGACTGTTGCTCCATGGGGGGCTCTCTCAGATGCAAGCTACTCGGTTCTGCTCTATTCAAGATGAAGACATCTGGTCAGATTATGGAAGAACAGAAGGCATGTGGAAAGGGGACCAGCTTGGTGGCAGCTAGGAGTATAGCACACTCCTTCTATTTCCACTCAGGCTCAAGTAGAGCTGGGGCCTGAGGTCCCAGAGAGAACAGTCTCCTCCTGGCTTTATTTCCATTTTATGGAAGAGGAGCATGTTTTGTTATAGGCAGATGGCTGTCTCTGGCTCTATCTGCTCTTCCGCTCACATTCACCTCACCCCTGTGCTCTCTCCACCCTGTAAGCATGGAAGGATAATACTGTTAAATACTTGAATCCTCTATTTCCATCCTTTGAGTTTCCAAATATTTGTACTTAATCTATCCATTTTCATGGATAGATTTTACAAATTATCCATTTTCATATTCTACCTGCAAAAGGCAAAATTTCATTGATCACAAATACTTTTTCAATGTCTACTTTTGGGGGGTATCATTATTATTTTACATTATATATATATGTGTGTGTGTGTGTGTGTGTGTGTGTGTGTGTTGCTTGCATGTAGGTCTACATACCACTTGTATGCAATGCTCCCAGAATAGAGCAGCATATCTTGTATAACAGGAGTTACATGTGGTCATAAGCTTCTGTATGTGTTCTGGGAGCCAACTCAGGTGCTCTGGAATGGCAGCCAGTACTCTTACTGCCACTACTGCTAAACCATCTCTCCAGCCCATCTACTTTTAAAATAGTGCTAAAGATAGAACTCAGGGCATCCTGTGGGTCAGACCAGGCTGGTCCTTGCTATACATTTTCAAATTGAATTAGTTGTGTATATCCAAAAAGATAATATTGAAGCCCCCATCCCCCAGATAACATTGTAAGAGACTTCACTTGGGATTTGTACCTTAGCAGATGTAACCAACTAAGGCCACATATTCAACTGAGCCCTGATGCCACTGTGAAGAGAAAGATCTAGAGACAGAAAACCAAATGGCCAGTGTGTAAGAACAGCATGAAAATAAAAGTTTGAAGGCAGAGGAGGATGGATGAGTCTGAGCCAGACACTGTGGACGCTTGTCAGCATTGAGCAGAAGCTGAGAAGGGTTTTTAGGGTTTTCCTGGGTCCTCTGTGAAGAATAGCCCTGCCAGCAACAAAGAACTTGGGCATGGAGGCTACAGTTCTGTAAAGAACAGATGACCATTGCTGCAATGACTCAAGTTTGCAGCAGTTATGGGAAATTCTGTGTTCAAGTTCCTACCCTGTTCATACTCTATTGTTTTTCTTCCTTTAGCACTATAGACACGTTTGTTGAGTTTATTCTTGAAAACAATATAACCATGTTCTGTCACTTTAAACAGTGGTTTTCTTTGTCTTGTGACAGTTGTCTACAACAATGCTGTACAGTGCTCCAATGTTCATTATGGTAGCATTTCTTTCAATATACTAGTCTCAATACTTAAGCATCACTAATCAATTAACAAACAAACATTATACCTCAGTGTTCTGATTTCACACAATTTTATGTCTCAATATGTATTATCGGGTGGCGGTAGGAGAGGGGATAAGATACTCTGCTCTTTAATATCGCTTGTGATCTCAGTTGGTAGAGCTTTTTTCCAATCTTCAGCATGTAGCTTTCAAATAGATTTGGCCATTGATATCCATGCAATGGATGAGAGAAGTTAAAGCTCAGCTTGAAGAAGAAATATCTCCTTCTGAACTACATGAAACAGTGTTAATCTTGTACCGCTTTCGGGGAGAAATAATATTATAACCCTCTTTGATGAAGGCAGGCTGTGAACAATGGAGCAGATAAGTGTGGTGGCCCACCTAACATTCAAACACTCAGTAGATGTTGGAGATAGGAGATCCACAGAACAAGCTAGAATCACTGTGTCAGCAAACTTTAGGTTCATTTAGGAGACCCTGCCTCAAAAAATAAGAAGGAGAAGGATCAAGAAAGTCTTGATATCAGCCTTGGGTCTTCACATGTGCACACACACATATATGCACTGCACTCGTACATACACATTTGTACCTACACACTTATGAGTTTGTATGCATAAGACACACACATAGGCACATGGGAAGAAAAAATCTTAAGGAGTATGAGAAATACCTGAAAAATACAAATGAAAGCCTACAATTATACTTGCTATTTCACTGTATCTATATTTAAAATATATCACTACTAACATATAACCTACAACCTCTCTCTCTCTCTCTCTCTCTCTCTCTCTCTCTCTCTCTCTCTCTCTCTCTC